>NC_139657.1:4178350-4453350 GCF_951799395.1 Argentina silus
GTTCCAACAGCAGGTCCAAGGCTTGCGTGCCACATCAACACAGCCTGCAGAGAGCATGTCAGAGATAAGGGTGCCCAGTCTGTCAGACTGTGCCACGGAGGGGGACCTGCGGGGGGGGTTCCCCCTCCTCTGTGGAGATGGATTATTCCTGGCTAGGCAGGTGGAGATCTGTAGCCCTGATGAGGACGAGGAGGAGGAGAGGGAGGAGGGGGAGAGAGGCAGTGCCTGAAACATCGTACAGGGGCCTCCACCTGGTCTGTGAGCTTCCATTGCACTGCTATGTCTTCACACAGTCTCCATCTACGGTATTGACAACCTAGCTATGGACCGCTTTGTGTGAAGTCTTCCCTGTCTCTCATCTTGCATATGAATTACAATCATACAGGGATTTGTAATGCCAAATCATACAAAATCAAAGGTTCCATAAGCTGTTGTGGACTAATGCTTACATACATCAATACTGATCAGTGTTTGTGGTGCTTTTGTAGTCATGTCTGATGATTATTATAAAATGGGTGACAAAAAAAGAAAAAGAGAAATGTTTATTTTCTTATCAGAGATGAGGGTTTTCTAAATGAGTACCTGCCTCACAGCAAATAATCCATGCATAAAAATGACTGGTAGCAATGTTGATGATGCATTAAAACTATACTTTCTGGTGTTATAACATTTGCACATTTTCTCTTTGTTGTCATCTGTATCATGCTTGTTTTCATCTATATACATTCGTAGTGGAGGCTGGTGGAGGTAGAAATCAGAGGACGATCAGAGGACACGTGTGAGGACACCATTCCTGATTCCGTTCCATGCATTATAATGAGCCCATCCTCCGATTTCTACCTCCACCAGCCTCCACTGATTCCTCCACTGATTCATTGCAACAAATGTGGCTTCATCGTCCAGGCTTCAGTAAAAACGTCCACAAATGAATCAACGTGAAACATTGACCCAGGGTTGAACAACACCTTTATTTCAGATAAAAGTAAACAGACACAAGTCACCAAGCTACAAACATGTGTTTGTAGGCAGAATAAAGCACTCGTATGATACGATACCATGTTGACATTGTGGCATTCATACATACATACAGTGTACAGTTCATGCATATACAGTACTTATATACATAGATATACATTATGCAAACCAAGTGGTGTGACAACCATATGAACTACTGGGCCCAGTATTTCAAACTTTTAATCTAGATTTAATCTGGATTCTTTTTTTGCGATCCAGGATCAGAGCTATCTCGCAGGTTTTGAGTAGTATAGGGGAAATCAGCCAGCTCGATCTGATCCCGGATAGCAAAAAAAAGGAAAATCTGGTTTAATTGAATTCTGATCCAAATTAAAAGTTTTGAAATACTTGGCCCTGGTCATATCAGCTCCTACTGGAGTAACTGACCAGACAGAGCTATTCTCATATGCATGCTCTTACCCAAACAATCACGTACAGTGCTGTACATATCCACACTCATGTAAGCACCAATTATATTGCTCATCTGAGGTCTGGAGAATTCATCTTGCACTAACATAACCCCCATGTGTGCCATACGATTCACAGCAGGTCTGTTAGGTCAATCCTGTATGTCCAACCTGCTTTCTCAGTCAGAGCTCTGCTTATTAAATATAATATCACATTTGGAGTATGGCTGAGCACAGCTTTGATTCCATTAAGGCCAAAGCTGAACTCTAATGTCTCATGTTGGATTTTCCAGAGTGTCCTCGAGAGTGCACAGTATGATTGGCTTAGTTTGTATTCTGGTTCTGGAGTGTGATTGGATGGTTTATATCCTAGAGTAGCTCTGGTTGGACGACGTGCCAGCGCGCTCTCTCCACCTGGCCCTGGCCACACACGTCCCTCCAATGGGCACGCCCCGCTTCTGGAGCCTCCGTACCAATCAGGACTCGCCCAAGGACTCTGCTCTTTGAGTGGGCCTGGTCCTGACAACGTGAAGCAGGTTAGTTAGGTTATTGATTACTGTACTTTTAGTAGGTCTTTTTGAAATATAGTGAGGTAAATAAATGTAGTACTCATTCGTAATGTATACTAAATACAGTGTTCATATAGATATTGACATGATAATCATATGATGCTGTGAAGAAATGTAAGTCTGTCGACAGAAGAGCAGTTATTATACCTGCAAGATGATAAACTCCAGCATGAGAGGCAGTTGAGTGACATCACTGGGGGGCAGGTCAAACAGGAAAGGAGTGTTCCACACTGTGTTGGCCCCGCCCACCACATTGGTCTCCCCTGTGCCAATCACGACCCCGTCATGGCGCAGGTTTACCACCACCTGGTAGTCTGTGGAGAGAGGAAGACTAATATCAGACTCTACTACTAACTGCATCCTAACAAACACGATTCAAACTGAATTTTATGTAACATTTAGTTATGGCTAACTGCCTCAGATCCTTACAGTTTCATGGCTGTAGTCACAAAAAAGGGTTAGGGTTAGGGTCAAGAATGAACTAATGTCAAACACGATTTTGAGATGTAATTTAAACATCCCTTGTATAGTCAAAGCTGTGATGACCATGCAAATACTGAATCTGTGTGTCAAAAGTAAAAATCCCTCGTCAGTGTAAAGCGGACCAAGACCTGTCCAGTTAGTTTAGCAACATGGGGTAGGACATGGATTGTGTCTGGAGGATTGTGAAAGTGATGGAGGGATTAAACTACAATGTCATTAAAAAAGGGATGATCTGCTGCCGTATTCGGATCCTGTAAGACATCATTTAATCCCTAAACATTAAAAGCAAGCATGGGGGCTTACTCTTAGTACCTCCGCCCCTAAAAAGCAAAGCTCAGGGCCAAAGCCCACGCAACTTACATAATGTGTGCATGTCCACATTGGTCTGGGGCTCTGAGGTGAATAAGTAGTTTGTTTATTAGTATTTATTAGTTTATTTCAAGCCCAGGTACTTGGAGAGAGAGAGAGAGAGAGAGAGAGAGAGAGAGAGAGAGAGAGAGTGAAAGAGAGAGAGAGAGAGAGAGAGAGAGAGAGAGAGAGAGAGAGAGAGAGAGGGGTGGGGGACAGAGAGAGGTTTTACCTGGTTCACCCAGTGTATGGGAGAGGTTGGCCAGGTTGTCTGCCCTCAGGACCATGGCTTTGATGCGATGGGTCAGGTTCTGGTACTGGAGCAGGATAAAGAGCTGACCCAGGACCTGTGGGGAGCCCCTGCTGCTCGATGCATCCTGAGATGTCAGGCTCTGCGGGTCAAAGGGGAGAGATTCAAACACAGGAAGAAAACAAAAACAATTTTTTTTCATCATAGGAATGTTACATTGCTGATATTACATACTGTGCTATGCTATCATATGTTGCCGAGCAATGGATAGCAAATTGTGACAGGATAAAAAGAAGCTTAGGGAAGGTTGCCCGCATGTCAACAAACAACACAATATATAAATTAATTTGACTGGTTTCCCCTCTCTGCTATATACTGTATCTCTCCCACGCTATCCCTCCCACGTTTCCCATGTTAAGGCTCTTTCCACACATGACCCTAACTTCAACTGCTAAACTCCATCTGTCTTTATCAAAACAAAACCAACTCCTCTACACGGATGTCAATTCAACACAATAGTATTCTTACCTTTTTTAGCGTCCACTTTTTTGCGCTAAGCTCCTGTGTGCAGTGGAGGGGATGATCTGGTTTCCAGTCCTTCCCCCCACACTGCACCTCCAATTCCCCCAGAGGAGAGCCCCTCAGGCTGGGGAAGTCCCGTGAGTACACAACCAGTCTAAGCACACAGCGCTGGAGCTCCTCAACAGAGCCCATCTTCAGCACCAGACCCAGGCTCTGGGGCTCCAGGGTGGGGCTGGGGTTGGGGCTTGCACTGCAGCGGGCAGAGGCCAGCAGGGGACAGGGGTACAGAGGGGCCAGGCTGCCCATCACAGACACCTCTGCCAGTCTGTGGAACGTCCCGGTGAGGCTGAGCACTGTGATGGTCAGGGAGCCTTCCTCCGGGGAGAAGGCCATGGTAAAGTGTAGGGTCGGGGTTGGCTGCCTACAGCTGGAACCATAGTGCAGAGTGGCCAGCGGGATGGGCTCCTCGGTCAAGGAGGGAGAACCGGTGCTGGAACTAGTGAGTCTGCTGCGCTCGCTGTGGGAGAAGCTGTCCCCCGTCACAGTGCAGCGCCGCTCCAACACCCGGGCCAGCAGTCCCAGCTTGGGGAGGGAGCGGTAGGAGGTGTACCTGTGGGAGGCTTTGGAGATGGAGGGGGTGCTGAGGCGACGCAGGGGGAAGTAGGACTTGGGGTGCTCCTTGTGATCGGAGGTGGGGTGAGAGTGCCTGGAGAAGGGCATGGTGGAGAAGTTGTCGTCAGAGGGGGTGGGGCTGCTGAAGGTGGAGGGGTAGTCCAGGATGTCCCCGTCCAGCTCCTCGTACTGCTGCCTGAAGACTGCAGAGGGAGGGGGGCTCTGGGGCAGGATCACAAGGTCAGCAGGGGCGGAGGGTGACGGCATACGCCCTTTGTCTTCGAGTGGACACACCTGAGTACTCCTCCAGCAGAGGACACAGCCCAGGATCAGACACAGGCAGAAGACCACCAGGCCAACCAGCAGGAGAATCTGCAGGTGAACTACAGTACACATAGGAGAAAGAAGACCATTCGTTAGAGCAATTAGTTAGACATGGATAATGATCACAGAACAAAACAAGGGAGTCCTGATGAGAAGAACAAGAGTTGAACGTCACACCATGTCGTGTGTTGAAATTATAGACAAATTCTGATATTGAAATATCAATTTTCCAGTCAGAGTCTCAGAGTTAGGGACGGATGGTGGAGGTTGAAATCAGAGGACAGGCTTATCGTAATGCATGGAACATTACTCACTGGAACGTGTTTGATACCATTCCTCATTCCACTCCCTGCATTACAATGAGCCCGTCCTCCGGTTTCTACCTCCACCGGCCTCCACTGCAGTCAGAGTAGTGGGCTACTGTACCTTCCAGTTGTTTGGAGAACAGGACCTGTATGAGCAGCCAGAGGAACAGCAGTACCATGATTCCCTCGATCATGCCCTTACAGCAGAAGAGCAGCACAGACTGCCACAGCGTCTGCCCAGGGTACTCCTCATCATGGTAAGGCATGGTGTCGGTGATGCCCTGGGGTACTACAGGACGACACTGACGAAAGGCTTCGCCCCAAACGTTTGTCTACTGTACCTCTCCTTGAATGAAATAAACACTACTAAAAAATAAGCCTTAAATCTATTCTTCTCCTTTTTTTTTGCGGACCAGCTACATTATTTTTGAGTTCTGTGACATTTTGGTCAACGCACCTGTTCTGAGCGTAGTGGTCACACAGATTTTCTGGGGTACCACAGAGGTACCAAGCTGTGGAAGAGAGCTCACTCCATATGTACACCCCCAAAGGCTCCAAAGGACGAGTGATGACTTAGGATGAATGGTTAATTCTGGTTTATGTGCAGCAAGTTCAGTTTCAATACTGCGAGGTACAGTACATTATCGTTCTTTTGCTCCTGCTTCTTAGGACCAATCCGAGGCCTCCCTTTTTCTCTCCTCTTTTGATTTCCTCTTCAGAAGTCTTCTTTTAGGAGCCCTGCATTGTTTCCCAGTGTTGAAGTCAAGAAGGCACGCAAACCAAACCTCTGCATGTGCTTCTATTGACGCTCCGCCGGCGTTCAACATCACAATGTCCTTGTTGCCTGGGTGACATGACAGAATGTTGAGGAACATAAAACCTGAACATCTCGTTCCCATGCAGCAAGATGCGTCTACCTTACATTGTCACTTTGTTCCTGTAGTGAAGTTGAACACTTCTCTTAACTGCTCAAGGGTGCAATCTCAAATCTTGCCGTCTTTCTCTTTCACCGTCCTGTGTGATACCATCCCGATTGGTTCCAGGACAGTAATTCCCTCCTCTACAGAGAGACTCAAACAGCAGGGTTTGTCCCCTGTAAAACTGCGGCTGTGGGCGGAGATACAAGTCTTACTGTATAATACCTCCCATCAGGACTGTCTGATACCGGTGTCCCAGATGCCAATCTCGCACTGTCACTACATACAAACCCACCCGATAGTGAAACCCCCACCCCCACCCCCACCTCCACCCTCATCCCCTGACCTACAAGCTGTCATTTCCATTAGTATGTCCACAGTCATCTGTCTGATGCACATCAGTTCAGGAATTAACCCTCTCAATTCGGATAGTTACACACACACACACACACACACTCTTTCCCACGGGCACAGACAGACAGACACACACACACACACACACAGTTTTACTGTATGATGTAGCGCAATGCAATAAATTTGGAGGCATTTGCTTGCACTCGAGCAGACAAGATGTTTCTGTACACTTCAGAATACATTCTGCTGCTGTCATCAGCCATTATAATCATCAATTAAGAAAAGTTAGCAAGTTCTAGTTGCAGCTATACATGACCAAACCATAACACCCCCTCCACCATGTTTCACAGATGAGGTGGTATGCTATAAATCTTGGGCAGATCCTTTTTTCTCCAAACTTTCCTCTCTGGTCCATGATCCACTATACCTTTTTCCAGACCTCTGAAGGCTTTTTAGTACCTAAAGGCCAATGTGTACACATATACCATCAAATAAAAGCTGAGAATCCCTACTTTAACCTCATAGTAATTGTCAAATGTAAAAGAAGAAAAAATGCTTCACTGTCCCATTACTTACGCAGGGCACCGTATGAGTGATGTAACAAATAATTTCCAATCTGATCAAAAACACATTCAAGAAGGAAATGTCTCACTGTAATGTGAACCTACAGTAAATGATCAAATTTAGATACAAAACACATAACTAAGCTAAAAAGATACTTATTTTCTTACATAATGAAAGAACCACAGATACACTCTGCTCCAGATATAGGTACTTTACATTGGAGGCAATGCCACCACCTACTGGCCACACATCTGTACTGCACTTCTTAAAGTAAATAATCTAGTGTCATACATGTAGGTTGAAATTATGTCATAAATGGCAACAGCTTCATTGATGTAACATAACAACCATGCTGTGTCACACAAGGGAGGCTGGTGGAGGTAGAAATAAATCAGAGGACGTGCTCATTGTAATGCATGGGATGGAGGAATGGTATCAAACGTGTGTCCATTCCATACATTACAATGAGCCCGTCCTCCCGATTTATCTCCACCAGTCTCCCTTGGGTGACACAGCATTTTAGAGGATTTTAACTACAAAAAAACCAGAAGGTTTTTAAATATTTTTTTAGCATAATACAACACTACCCGTACTAAGATCAACAGAGCTTTAGAATCAGGACACAAAAAATCACACCAGACGGGAACAAAGACACAAGAACTTGGAAACGATACAACGGCTTTATATGTCACACATTCCTCAAGGTCATGTCCACGTAGGAACACATTGAGCGTAACACCAAAAACAAGCCTTGCTTCATCACACGACACACAGGTCTTTGGTTTACAGCTGTGGAGGTCTGAGGCGTGATGTGCATTTGAGGTGTGTGAGGTATGCTTGATTGTGGTGCCCTGATTGTACAGCATTGTCAGATAATTAGGCCTGATGGGAAACTGCTCCCCTCCCCTGAGTTCTGCCAAGTGGTTCACAAAATCCTCCAGCTCCTAATTATGCAGATGGCCAAATCAGCACATTCGCACTCCCGGAGGAGTATGAGGACGACCTATTTCAGTGTCCCACTGTCTGAATGTTCTTCAGATCTAAAGATGGTCATATACTCTTGGTATACTGTATGAAATACCACAGTGATGTATTTTGTCCACCCTGGCCCGTCAGAAGTTCCTGAGAAAGTCACTTCCCAATATGGAAAGGCAAATGAGGTAAGAAGTGTATCAATTGCGTTCACAAAACATCCCGTCCCTCTGAGCTGCTACCAAAAGTATTCTAGGCTTTTTTTCATATTATTGTAGTTTTCCGTTAGCTAGATAAAAGTAACAGAGAATAACATGATTATCGAGAGCCCCCTTTGGCATCCATGTTGTAGTATTGATGGCTAACATCACATGTAAACAGAAGTGACAGCTTGATCCAATCACAACTGAGGTAGAAAGACAACAACCAATCAGCTCCACAGTTTAGCTAGGTACTGGCCCATTCACCATACAGTATTTTGATCAAAAAGCTGCTTTTGCGGCAACCTCCATTATTACAGTATCTTGTGAACTTCTTCCAAATGTTTAAATCTGATCAGAAAATAAACAAAAGGTCCAGTCTATAGCCATGACATACTTGACATGAATATGTTACTCAATTCACAAGCAGTTGTGTGGCACTGAGGGAAAACTGTTTGCTCTCAGAGACTTTAAAAGTAATACACTGACTGATCAATGTTCTGGCAATGCATCCATTCACATAAGAAGAACAATAGTTCAGCCAGTGTAATACAGCTCCAGAGATAAAAACATTTGAATCGAATCCCAGCAGATGAATTGAGGTACATTACATCTAAGAAAGAGCATAAAAATGAATTAAAACAAAAAGAAAAAGAAAAAACATTCAACCTGCTTTTCCTGTGACATTTGATTTCCCACAATCCATTGCTTATGTGCATGAGCAGGAATGCGGAGTATGCTACAGTATGTAAGTGAACGTGAGTAAGGAAAGGATTGTTCTATGCTTGACAAGAGAAGAGGTATCTAGTGTGTGTCAGAGAGCCTCTGGAGGAGCATATTTTCTTCTTCTTTTTCTTCTCCTCCTCCTCCTCCTTAGTTAGGCCCCTTGGAGGAGGAAGAAGAGGAGGATGAGGAAGGGCTGTGCATGGAGGAGAGGACTCCAAAACCACTCTGTCCAGCAGGGGGCATGGCCTCAGGCACCACAGGAACTGCGGGAGACTTCTGGGCAAACAGCATTCCTACAGGGACGACAACACAAGGTCATGGTGAGCACAAGGCATTATGGGCTTCGTAGTTCTTATTTTTTATTTAACCTTATTTTAGCAGGGAGTCCCCATTGAGACCAACGTCTATTTTACAAGGAACATTACAACATTATAAAACACAAATCAGGAACAACGATCACATTTTTAAAGCATTTTCAAAGTTACAAACGGATGACAAAAAGGGAGGGAAAGAGATATTCCAACAAGGTCTCAAAACATATAGAGAGCCAGCCAGGACAACACAACCAGGTAATCTGAGCATGACACAGCTCTTCTGTAAAAGAGACTCAGGTCTCAGTAAGATCTCCCTGTATAAGTGAAGGATAAAAACAAGATGGCGGATCACCCACCTGAGTAGAGAGTGCCGTTGACCTCCACTGACACGCTGATACTGGCAGCTCCGTTGGTGGAGATGCTGAGAGACAGGTCTTGCTTGCTCTCTGGGGACAAACATACGAAAGAACACCGCGCGAATCATTTCCCTGAATATCGTGATACGTCCAAGCAGACATGACACCATCTCAGGACTAGGTTGTAGGGGAGGCTGGTGGAGGTAGAAATCGGAGGACGGGCTCATTGTAATGCATGGAACGGAATGAGCAATCGTATCAAACACACATTCCGTTCCATGCATTAAAATGAGCCCACCCTCCGATTTCTACCTCCACCAGCCTCCCCTGACAGGATGGTAACACCGCACAGACACATATGATGTATACACTTATTCCATTTCTGTAAGACTGCACGGGACTGACCGTGACCGTTGTTGAGCATGTTGTTGAGTTTCATGGGGTTGAAGTGGGAGGCCATGGCCAGGAGGTTGTGTTGGAATGCCTGCTGCATCAGACGCTGCTGCTCCTCAGCCAGCCGCGCCATCTTCCTCTCCGGCCCCTCACCACCACCTCCTCCTCCTCCACCACCTCTCTCCGTCAGCTTCTCCCGGAAGTGCTCCAAGGTGGCAGCTTGTGCCAGCTGCTGCTGTTGCCCCAGGGTCAGGGCCATGGGCAGCCTGTTGGGCAGCATGGGGGTAGTAGAACCCTCCTCTGAGACAGGACCGAGTGGGAGAAAGGAGAGAGAGATTCATATTTTGGTCGGACTCACTCAAAAACATGTTCAGTAAGTTTGTTTATGTTGTATGAAAACACAACTGCATGACGTCTGGACGGTGCGTTTCTCTGTGTCTTTCAGTTTCAGCTATGAATTCATGTGCCTCATATGACAGCGGCTGAGGTGCTACTTTCCGTGCTTCTCTGGTGAATCTACAAGCAGGACAGTAGGGGGCGCAATGACACCACATTGACTTTACAGCATAGCGGCTCACGCTCATCACAAAGTAGTCACATGGGCTTTTTTCTCAATTGTTAGAAACTTGATTCCTCACGTCCTCTCCTCCGTCCTCCACTCGCTTCTTCTCAACAAGCATCGGAGGAGAATATCTAAGGGGAGGAACCTAGATCTTCTCCTCCAATGCGTCCTGAGTAGGAAGCAAGTGGACGACGGAGGATGCGAGGAGACAATGTTTCTAACAATTGAGAGAAGGCCACGGTCCTGACACCGGGGGGCAGCAGCTGCGATCATAGCAGAACAACAGAAATGATCCAACCAGCTAAACACTTACACTGCTCTATATCAGGCAGATTGGATGTAAGAAAATTACTCCCTGCACAGGACGAACCTCCTGTAGGCTTTAAGTTTCGAGCCTATCCCTGTCAAAATAATATGAATTTCCCCTGCATGTTTTCTATCTCATGCTGTCGCGGGTGTAGTTGAAATTTACTCTACGTCACCTTCATTGCATACATCACCTTCACCATCACCTATATAATTTTATTTTTTTTAAACTATAAGGCCGTTTTTGTTTGTATGTGTAGGGACTAGTTGAAAAGACACACCTGCACTTCTCTTCAGCGATGGTCTGGGGGAGGTGTGCAGGCCGTTGTGTCCGGTGGAGATGGGGTGCATCTTGGGGGGGGAGAGGAGGGAGTGGGCCGCTGTGCCGGGGGACATGCGGAACAAGCTGTTGCTGTAGCTGTTGCGCCGGCCCTCCCGGCGGTTGCTGTCGATGGCAGCCTGCAGCTCGCCTGGGGAGCTTAGCCCCTTCTTCTCACACTCGTACGGGTACAAGTACTTCATATACCTGCGTGGAGAAGTCTGGTTAGCGCTTGAATGTTCCTGTTGGCTTTAGGTTTTGATCACAGACAGAAAATAACGTTGTTGGGTGTACTCGTCACGTGATGTGACATTTCTCAATGATGCAATGACCAACGGAAATGATATGTAAAGAGAATAGGTTTGTTTCCGCCAGTGAGTATTTGAATACACCTCCATAGATACTGCGATCAAAACAGTACCAGTTTCTGAGTCACACAGACGTCTTTGACGTCCGAGTGGAGTAGTGAGTGGGGTTCGACGAAGAGGTGAAGCTGGTATTAGTAGTGTGCAGGTCAGTGGAGGCTGGTGGTGGTAGAAATCGGAGGACAGGCTCATTGTAATGCATGGAATGGAATGAGGAATGGTATCAAACATGTGAGTTTGATACCATTCCTCATTCTATTCCATTCCATACATTACAATGAGCCTGTCCTCCGATTTCTACCACCACCAGCCTCCCCTGGTGCAGGTATAGAGAGTAGACTCACTGTGTGCGGAGAGTGAAGGCTGCACTGGTGATTGAGGTGGGCAGGTACAGGCCTTTGGTGATCTCCCTCCAGATCTTCTTGTTGATGACCTCCACCAGGCCCCCCTTCTCCGTCACCAGTTTGTAGAGCATGTACAGGTCCAGCACCTGCTTGGCCATGATGGGGATACGGTTGACCGGGGTCCCTGGGGAGAACAGGTCGAACACGTGCAACTCAGCATCTATGGAGCCAAGATGGCAGGAGCTGGAGGATTTGATCAGTGAGGTCAGAGAGCCAACACCACTGACCTCAAACACATCCTGACATAACAAATGAGACCATGGGCCCTACAACACTGTTTGTGATATTGTTTGTAACGTACACAGAGAAAACCGTACCCTCCTCCAAAACACAGATTAAAACCAACAGAACGTGGGATAGAAGGGGACACAGCGTAGTCTTAATTGCCAAGCATGTGGATGGAGGGCAAGGAGAGGGGTGGAGGTCAGCAAATCAGTAGGTGAGAGACTACAGCCCACCTGTGACGTTAGGAAGAGCGGTGGTTGAGTAGGACTCCTAATCTGTGTGGATATGTCTCTCTAACGAAGCTCATTTAGGGGATTGCAGGGGTGGAGGGGTTAATCCACACTGCTGCGTTGTTATGGCAATGGTTATGCAGCAAGGGGAGGGGCCAACATGAGGGTCAGAGCAGCCTCAAGGATCACCAATGCCTGTCAATCCAGGATTGACGGTCAATCCTACCTTAGAATAAATCCAATTAATGAGGTGGGCTCAACCGGCACTTACTGGGTTGAGATTATTTCTTACTTTAGATGTGCCCACACATGCCATACACACACACACACGCCATACACATACACACACACACACAAGTATTCTGCAGCTCTACTTATGAAACCAGATCAGCAAACCGTAGGGAAGCTTATGACCATCTGAGACCGCTGACTGTGATAGTGGAGTTAAGTGTCTCGTGGCTAACAAGACAACAAAGGGGTTATGTTACATATGTTCATACATCACTGTCATTTCTACATTAGAACTGTGCGAAATATAGTCATCACTCCCAGGCAATTCAGTCTCTGTCTGTCTCTGTCCTCCCCCCCCCGCATCCCTCCCTCTCTCCCTCTCCCCCCCCCCCGGGTCTCTTTTGGTCGACAGTTCCTCACTCCTCCTGTATGATAGGAGGGGTGCGTTAGTTGATCATCCTCAGTTAGACGTAAGAGTGGGCCTCTTAACCCAATTCCATTCTCCATACACAGACCCCACCCTCTAAACACACAAGATACACAGAGTAAGGTTACATAGGTTATCTACAGAAAAGGGGTATAAAAATGACCTAGCAAAATGTTGAATAACATTTTAATTGTCCAACTGTCATAAGTGACATTCATGCAGCTCCGGTTTAGATTGTGCTCATTGAAAAAAGTCTCCCCCCCAAAAAACGTTTTAAAAAATAAAAATAAAATAAATAAATAAGAGAGCAGGGTTAAATGGTTCTGTTTGCTCAGGCAGCTACTCAAATACAGACAAGGCCTCTCAGGGCATGAGGTTCAGACAGAGAAAAGGCCTTTTGTCCAGAACAGAATGATTTTCACATGAAATGACATGAAACCGTTCTGGTAAGAGGGCAATGATGTTGTTTTTACGTTGCACATGACTCTCAGTGAGGGATGCAGAGGGATTCGCTGAAGCTGTTTTTACATGGCTTCGCTAAGCAAGTACTGGACCTGTTACCTCTTTTCTGCATGTAGACGAACAACTCGTCAAGGAACTCCTTCCGGTTTGGGTCATTGTCCAACTCATAAAGCTGGGGGTGAAAGGTCACTTTGTTAACATGTAAACATAGTTCAACCTGTATTCAGACAGAGCTACAGTCAAGTATGTGCTGTGCAAGTATGTCAGCAGTCAAAAGGTTGGACACACCTTGCCAAGAGTGTGCAAAGCTGTCATCAAAGCAAAAGGTGGCTACTTTGAAGAATCTAAAATATAAACCATATTCTGGTTTGTTTAACCCTTTTCTTGTTTACTACATAATTCCGTATCTGTTCCTTCATAGTTTTGATGTCTTCAATATTAATCTACAATGTAGAAAACAATAAAAAATAAAGAAAAACCATTGAATGAGAAGGTGTGTCCAAACTTTTGACTGGTACAGTATGTCAGCAGTATGCAGCACATCTGCCCAACGTGATTACCTTGGCAAAGTCTCTGGATGGCTCTCCCCTTCCACGACCTCCTTCAGCCTCCTCGGCCCAGCACACACTTCCTTTCTATAAACAGACAAGAGAGGATGGGGGTCACAACGGCCACATCTTCATCTAGCATCTCTGGGTTTGACCTTTGCTCTTTGGCCCAAATTCTCAATTCTCTACCAGCTAGGCTTACATCATAGTTCAGAGTTCAGAGTTCAGGGAGAGGCAGTAAATGGGGGGAAAAAGAAAAAAAGAAAAAAAAGAAAAAAAAGATATATATATATAAAGTAAACAAAACATTCAAATCTTTTTACATGGCGTGATTACCATGTGACACTGTGTTTCCATTGAAGTGGCGAAATTCATTTTGAGCTCAAGGACACAGTGTCCTTGCCCCACATGGTGACTGAACCTGTTTCTCTTCCCAAGCAGCAAAACTACGTCAACCAGCAGAGTGACTTAAACGCTGGGGGCGGGCGGTGGGTGGGCGGGTGCAGCTTGGTTTGGCAATTACCCCTGGCAGGTGTGTACTGTATGCAGTCGAGTACAATACAGTTCATCAAGGGTGTGAGATGGCTATTGTAGCGCTGGCCATAGCCGCATGGAGTGTAATGAAAAGAGCCATGCTCATTAAGCAGTTTAATATGAGCCCGGCCTCCTCCTCATATCTGATCTGACAGTTGGGAGGGTATGGAATGCTGAGTAGAGAGCAGCGGGAGGCCCTGGGTGCAACTGTGTGGAAACGCCTGCTGGGATGTATTGTCTCTTCTTTCCTGGGCAGTATTGGGAATGACAGGGACAGTGTGTGAATAAAACACATAGAAAATAAAAGATTATTAAAAAGAAGAAGATAACTGAAGATAATTCTGAAATCGCTATAAACATATTTTTTTTTTTTTTTTAAACACACAAAAAAAAACATGTTGATTTTCTACAAACAACGGGCTCCTGATCTAATTCACCCTGGGTTTTTAGCCTTAAGGTACCGTCCATCCTCACAGTCACATAAAAATCTATTGTGAACCTCCAACTGACCCCTGATTACAGCCATTAACACATTTAATGGCTGAGGCAAAGTTATTCTAATAATGGCCGTCTGACTCCCAGGCAGTCGATCCATTGAGGGCGGAAGCAGACGACCATCTGAGTCAATTGGTCGTCAAGTGAAACTAAAAAGAACCCTTCCCCTTATTGACGACACCTCGAGACCAACTGCGGATCTATTGACAAAGACCTCTCAGCGATCGCCATCAAAGTAATTACTTTCTTCTAGGAATCCCCTTGACCCATCTTACCACAAGCGTCCGGGCCAACATTTAGTGTAGAATGCAGATCTCAGGGTAAGCATTATAAAACAGTTGTTACTTTTCACACACCGATTAATTCATAGAGTCATATAGGCCTAGGTCTAATCAAACATAGTTACTTACATACAATATGTATTAACCATCTAAAAGACTACAATTGCATAAATGTCGCCCACTTCCAACTAAAGCCTACATATCAAAACTAACCAACAATTCTATGTTGTTTGCTTTGTGATGGTACATTGCTATTTGCTACCCTAGTGCAATACATCACAAACCCCAAAGTGACTCTGCTCTCGGTAATGAGCTGCACTGCAGCTGTGCAGCTTTTCCAGCACAGCACCAGTGAAATCTTATCCCTAAACACACTTAGCAGTCACAGCAGGAGGGTTGAATCTTTAATCCAAATCAAATTATTGCTCCTCCACTCCCATCAGAGTCAAAATAATTTATCTGGCCCCTTGCTGTGCTTGCAGATTGGGCTCTTTATCCACCAGTGTATGAATCACGGTGGAGCAACAGGGGTCAAGCCCTGGACGGTCACTCTTACCACTCTCACGCACATTCTGCCCCTTTAAAAGACTAACATTCAACTTCAAAGCCATAGCATATGTTTTCATGAGAACAAAGGAAAGGAAAAAAGAGAAATTATAAATAATTATAATCATCAGCATCAGCGTTTTAAAAATAAGTACTCTTGAAGTGAAATGAATTAAAAAGGTCACACAACTGGAACTTAAACCAATCGGGAGTTCTTCTAAATTAACTAGTTGATGAATGAGAAGAACTCAGATTACATGTGGAATGTTTCCATTGGGGGGGGGGGGGGGGGGGGGCGACGCAATGCAAAAGGCAGAACCCCAAACTATCTCCCCGTTAGGGTTTCTTGGTCTCAGCTTAGTCTTAGTTGGTCCTGATCAATCCCACACTGTAGATGAGGGTAAAATAAAAACAATTCTCAGTCAAGAGCCTTATATAATCCCTATTGATCACTTGCAGCTGTGCCAAGCTCTGCCACGAAGCGTTGCCGAGCGACAGACAAATTATGCAAGGGTGTTCAATAAGTATTAAAATGAGCCCTCCCTAACCCAGTGCAGCACAGACATCCTACGGTAAATCTGGTCACTGTTAAACCATTCGTACACTGGTTCAACAATTAGACCATTTGTACATAGGGTTCAACGTTAAGTCTTGTGCAGAATGGAGGCGAGGATATTATGGACCTATTGCCACCTACGCTGTGTGTGTGTGTGTGTGTGTGTGTGTGTGTATATATATATATATATATGTGTGTGTGTGTGTGTATATATATATATATATATATATATATACAAACACCAGCTTTACCAGGGGAAGCTGAGCATATAACAGGATGGGCTGGACATAACTGAGAGCCCCAGTCGGGCCGGGCCACCGTCCACAGGCTGTGATTAAACCTCATTAATCACTGTGGGATTAGTGTAGTGGGGCCAGTGAAGGGGACACATGGTACTAACAGGTCACACCTACACAAAGGGAAACACATCTATGAGGGGACCATAGTGAAACACGTTTATAAAATTAGGCAGTTAAGCCTCTGTGGTCCTCTGTGGCTCAGTTGGTAGAGCATGGCGCTAACAACGCTTTGGTTGTGGGTTTGATTCCTGCTGGGACCATATATACTGAAATGTATGCACTCACTGCAATGTAAGTCGCTTTGGATAAAAGCGTCAGCTAAATGGCATATATTATATTATATATATATTATATATAAGCCTTGAAGACAAGAACTTTTCTGCAATGTAAGCCGTGTGTAATATATTCTAGCCATTTCAAACTAGGTAGGTTAACTAGGCTAACTGGGAAACTTTGGGGACCCATCCTCCATCTCCTTTCATAAGATACTTTTATGGCATCTGGTAGTCTTTAAAGCGCAATCAAACCAGTCACCACTTCCACAACCCCCATCCTTCAATAAAGACATCTGATCTGTAACTGTGGCCAGATAAATCAGGTTCTAAAAGGAATTGAAAAGACAGAAGGGAACAAAAAGGCAGGTAGGCTAATTCTTAATGCTTCCAACATTATTCTCTAGACTCAACTTAAGCTTTTTCTAAAGCGTGCAGTCTTAATCATCTATACCTGATATACTGTATCTGTTCTGGTTTGTGTTTGCATCCAAAACCGCATTCTGAGAAGGTTTTGTTATTTATTTATTCATTCAAATATGTTGATTTCCATTACCCATACATTTAGTTTGAAATGTCTTTCTTGTTTTGTTTCTCTTGTGCCTTTGTAAGCAGGGCTCTCCTGAAAAGGTTAAATACAAAAAAAAAAAGAACAAGTACAAATAAACTTAGCCTACATATTTTGTGACTCCCTGCCTATTACAACTCAACCAGCTGCTTAACGCCTCACTTCAAACAGTGTGGTTTGGACAAAGGCCAAGAAAAGCTTAGCCCCCTCTTATGCCATGAACCATTTCTTAGTTAAGTCACTTGAGGTAAAATGAAGTTGAAGAGGTAGGGAACCTCAGGGGACTGACGTTGGGCATTGTGCCAGAAGGACACACTTCTCCCTACACATGTGAGAATGCAGGAGGCCACAGGCTGACACAGATCAGGCCCCTGTTCTCACACCTTTTACAACTCTTGGCTGAATCATTTCTAAAAACAACTTACTTTTAAGGGATCATCGTAGCCCCAATTGGCAAATCCATCGGGCGATGTGAATGAGTTTCGCTCTGTGGGAGACAGGTCCTTGTCTTCAGGCTCTTGTTTTAAAGTTGAAGGCGGTGATGTGGCCGGCTGGTTGGCAGCCTTGGAGGGGGACATTGTTGAAGGAGGAGGGACGGGAAAAGAAGAGGAAGCCTTCTGTTGTAGAAGAGTTTTATGGTGATAATCCAGTCCATCTTCATCATCATCCTGACTATCCTCTTCACCCTCCACCATCTCCTCTTCTTCATCACCATCATCATCCTCGTCCTCTCCCTCTCCCTCTGAGCCTTGGCTCCTACCCTCCTCACCCTCATTTTCTATATCCACACTGCCCTGATTGCAACTCCCTGTCTGTTGCTCTATTTGATGAGTCCTACCCTCCACCCTTTTGCCAAGGAACGCTGCTTCTAGTGGTGTGCCCGTGACTCTGGCTGCAGCCACATGCTTAGCAAACAAGAGCTGGGCTTGGCGAAGGTGCTTTTCCTGGCGGTCCATCTCCAGCTTGGCCTCCTGCTGTCTCTGGAGCTGCTCCATTACGGCCCCCAGCCTCACCCCAACCGGACTACTCTGGAGGCACCCACCTCCTAGACCACCGTCCTGGGATAAGTTGGGCTGTGTGGGGAAAGGAGTGAGATTAAAACAGTGTACGTTAATGGTGTTCGTATTCCTAACGCATAGTATAGACGACATTCCTAACGCAAGTATAGACGACTGTGTTTGTTTCTGATCTGTTGGCTGTGGGAGGACCCTGTTGGCTATCCAGAATTACTAAACTGTGAAAGTTAAATGGCGGCGGGCGAAGACAAAAACCATTACTCAAATTTGCTTTTAATTATATATATTTTGCGGTATTCGATGTAAACAAAAATGTGCGGGACACATATTTTCTTGGATAATTAGAGCATGTCCATAGACATCAATTACAGTAGGACAACTTTATTATTTAAGCTGTGGTCAGCACGCTCGAACATTTCAAATTGCAAGAATAAACAATCTGGTTTGATTTGCCATTCGCGACATAGTTCCTCACATTTTAATTTAAAATGTAAGATACACTACGTCTGCAGTGGATCAAACTAACACAATAATAACACAATAATGAATCTATGCGGATTAAAACATTTAAACAATTTACGCAGAGAACTTATTTTAAGTTCTTAAATTCATTAACGTCCACATAGCAGGCTAATTAAAGAGAGGATATAGTGCCGCAATGAAGGATATTTTTAAAAGTGTATCATGAAATCAGTTGGATCGATCTGTTTGATACATTCTGTTCGACTTTGATACATTGTAGTGTCTCCAAAAGCTGTTGGTGGGCAAAACGTGACGTGTACAATGGTAGAAAGTGTTCCTCTACCGTTCTAAAAAACGAGTAGAGTCATACAAACAGAGTGCAAGTCTGTAAATACAAATGGTTATTAACATTGTTTTAAAAAAATAATAATAATAAATCGAGTTCTTCGTGAGAAGGGTAGCGATAACAGATCCCTTCCACATCAGTTGTTACCTAATTCATTACAGTATCAACCTCGATGGTATCGGCCACCGTGCCAAACAGGCGATCGGGACTCACCATTTGCGCCTTTGAGTTATCCATCCCTCCTTTCTGGTTAACACTCGCTCTCTCGCCTGGGCAAAATCCAATTCACATGACTTTATCCAATATATTCTTCCAGCAAAATGCATATAAATGCCCAGGAGAATAAAGTATGTTGTGGTTAAACCGAGCGAGGCTGTTAGGGGGTAATGCCCGGCCTCACCTCCCCGACCACTGCGCATGGATACTCAAACATCCTTGATTGTCTTTCCCTCAACTTCAATGAGTCAAGGCCCGCCCCATGCTAGTAAATTGGTGGTTTTGTGCCGTATCGTTTGCGGCCAAGTAGTACAGCAATTCGTTTGTATTCACTTGTAATAGCAGACTGTTGTATGTTTGTTTTAGCCTCGTGATTTATGTAGGATTGGTCTTACTTCATAAGTAAGACAGGTCTATTCACCATTCAACACATGGTTATCATAACATCTATCGGTAGGCCCTACAGTAGCCTAATTAATAGCTTTCAAATCATTTGCGACAAAAAGTCTTCCTTTTAGGTCATTACGCCAAATAAAACTGTGAACTGGCCGGTTATATTTTTTTGTGTGGGTTGTTTTTAATTTCATCATGTATTTTTCCCCTCAATGAAAACACTTTTTCACTCCATTCATGACTCAATTCTGCACTCAGGTGGACAACACCTGTTATTACCTCATGAACGCAGGACTTCCTATGCCTCAGGGACATCAGTAATGCGGTGCAAATACCACTTCATGTATAAAGAATGACAAGGGAAAAGTCTTCAAGACACAAGACACCATGAACTCCATGAATAACCGATACCCAGAAACACTTGGTGACACATTAAAAGATATATTTTTTCCTTTATTAGGTCAGTCAATCAATATTTTACAAGCAAAAGAACATAATAAAGGTCAAGTTAAATATCACATCATCAGACGAGGCAAACGACTTAAAGTGCTGGGTTTCCGTGACATCAGCAGTCCTTAGAAAACTGTAAGAGACAAACACAAAATAATTTCTGTTAGATTGGGCTTGATTTTGATATATAGACTATACAGATATATACTATATACATATAAAGACTATAAAGAAGTCCAGACAGTACATATCCGCACCCTTCTATACTTTGTCAATGCCAAGCTCTTCAGGTGTGGAGATCCCAAGTTCATCTAGCGTTGGCTGGAGCTCTTGAAGAAGGTATGGGTAGATGTCTTTATGAGGGCCAGATTTGTCCTGAGGAAACAACATTTACACAGGTACAGCACGTCAGAGCTTTGACTGACATTGCAGGAGCAAGGTAAAATGCAATACATTTAGGTGCTACCCTCACCTAACCACAATGCTGCACTTGCAGAAAAGATAACCCGTAAAATGCTTAGGAGTAAGGTTGTTTGTCATAATGACACATCAATGTACCATTCATAGTATCCTCTGTGCACTAAATCTATCTAGTGCCCCCAGGATCAGAGCAAAGCACTGGGGGTACCTCTACCCGTACCCCCCCAGTGCCAAAGTAATGATCACACGCTTTCATTACAACTGATTCTAATTATACATACTTCACAAACCCCAAACAGGATATGCCTCCCTCTATGTAAAGTGCTAATGCTTTAACTCATTCAGTGCAGAATAAAGTCGCTCAAATTGTCAGCATTCTAGAGTGCCAAAAAGTGACTTTATCCACCAAAAAAATGCATAAATGATGATGCTTCATTTTGTAGCCAATCAAAGTACTGTTGCTAGGTAAACACCACATAGAACACTTATGGCACTGGTGAGTGTTCCGGAACTCTTTGGCAGTTGGTGAGTTGTTCATGTTCAGATCAGAAGAGCATCCGACTCACCTTGACAGCCTCCAAGATACGAATAGCGCTAGCCAGGTCGTCTAACCTCCGACAGGCTCGCAGGGCTGCCTCAAGGATTTTTGGTTCAGGTACCAGGTCGTACCCGATCAACGTATTCATCCCTGTGAAACAATTTTAGTCCGTTAGATCATTGAAGAGGCGGTAGACTCCAATTAAACAACAAGAAACACAAACATCCATCTTCATGACTGAGACACTGGGTTCTGTGGATCTCCGCAGGGGCTTCAAAATTTGCCAATGTAAACAATAGCATTTCTGTGTGGAACATTTGCCTCGGTACGCTATATCTGAGTCATTATAAACCATACTACTCATTATATTATATGGGGAGTGCCTCTCGTAATAATCTTATCTGTACTTGTATCCTTGAATTAGGATTTGATACTGGTAATCTGACAACCGGGAGTGCATTGTCTTACGCCAGGTGGCGTCATTCCGACACGACACACAAAAATAATTGACATATTTATTGCATCAGTTACAAGTAGTCTACACATTGTAACCAAGGTAACGATAGGACGGCACATTTTAGCCGGGGTACTTTGGATCTCTCATGACTGTCTGTCAGATACAAGACTAAGATCAGTACAGACGTTTTACGTTACAGACAATTGTTTACAGGCATATAAACAGGCCAGTGGAGTATAGAAAGAAATCCTCTCCGATTACTCCAATAATATACCAAAAAAAGTACTCTTTTTGGCCAGGTACTCAACACAACAACTGTTAGGAACACGACTCCTTGTGTCCTCTCCTCTCCTCTGTCCTCCACTCGCTTCGCCGTCAAAAAGCATTGGAGGAGAATATGTAAAGGGGGGGAACCTAGATCTTCTCCTCCAATGTGTTTTCAGCAGCGAGTGGAGGAGGTAGGAGAGGGCGCGAGGAGTCATGTTCCTAACATTTGAGAAAAGGCTTCTGGACTCACCTTTCCTCAGTTCCCATGCGTCAATGTCTTGCTTGTTGAAATAGGTGACCCAGCGGGCGTCAAACTCCTCGTCCGTCTCCTGCTTGCCATGCGAGTAACACCTTGATGCCAAAGGGGCTGCAGAAAGCATAACAGGTCAGCCAAAGTGTGAGGTTGGTAACTGAACAAACATGTACAGGCTTTACATACTACAGGGCCGATCCCAACTATACTATGCTCTGATATTTGTTTTTCACTTTGTCCTTTCCAACTGTTAGAGTAACTATGGTGGCACAATGCATAACCAGGCCAGCACATTACAGCTTGGCTCAGTTCAGCAGTTCTTTAGTGCGATTAGGGTAATAGTTTGCCATCTCTTCTGGAAAGACAAATATGACAGTATATAGTGACAGGTATGTACACTCAGTTTTACTGGGAAAGGTTCCTGGCCAGAACGGATTCCAGCTGGATCCTTGCCAGTGTATCTGCATGACCCACCTAGTTGGCTATGTATGAACTGTTCACGGTCACACAGTCCAACAGGGCACTTGTGATACAGAAATGTTGACTTGTGGGACATGTATACATATGTTTTGCTTTCGAAGAAAGGAAAAGCAACAGCCATTAAAAATAATATTGCAAGCTGTACACGTCAGCCTGCTCAGCCAACATACATCTAAATATAGACTGCTATTGCTTAGATGTAGACTTATCTACCAAATCTGAGACATAGCTGGCTAACATTACAGAACACCAGTCATGGGATGCTGAAACTAGTACTAGTACTACTAATAATAATAATAATAATGATTACTGACTGTACTACACAACAGTTTCACCCATCAGTTTATATAGCCGTCGTAATATACAGCTCAACGTATACAGCTCAACGTATACATACATAGCTAGCTGGCTAGTTAGCAAGTCGTGTCCATGCTAACCGACACAGCCGCTAAGTTAGCTGCTCCTGAGGTAAAAGCGACGCTCTGGGCTAACTGCAGTGTGCAGGCCCAAACCCCACTCTATAGTGGGTCACCACAAGGACACTCATCAACACAAACTACAATATTAAAACACCCTTTACGACAATTCATTTATTTTCAGTGGATAAGAATACACCATATGTCTCTCATCCACAACTGACTTCATTCATTTCGACACTTTTGAATTTTGGAAATCTGAACGTAAGCTAGTTAGCAACGCCAGCTAGGTAGTTAGCTGGCTAGCAAACGGTTCCAGTAGCATGTGTGGACACTGATTTTCGCTCCTACTACTAGATAAACCGCGTGCCCAGCAATGCAATAAAGACAACCGGTCACAAAATGGACAAATACCTGAACACCCAGGCTGTGCTCGTGTCAAACTCCGGGCACCGGAGACTGAGAGTCGGACGGCAGCTCTGAACATGATGCGGTGGAGCCTGATGCGGAACAGCTACTACAGCGCTACAGTGACGGGACCTGGCACGGAATATCAGCGCCAGTCCTAGGTACGCTCCTGATGCGCCTGCGCACGGTATGCTCGTAAAACATGGCTTTTGTGCATAGTAAAAGTGTGCATGTCTGTGGCCTTATGTAATGGGATATTCGATTATTCTTTGTTGTTGCAAATGTCACGTTTACCTGGAATTGAGCTGTTTTGACACCGGTGTCAAAGAGAGAAAAGGGATAGTTCACCCAAATTACAATTTACTCCCCCCTAAAGACCTCTTCACCCCCATTACCCCCCATGTACAGGTTTCTCTCCTGTTAATAATTAAAAAAAAAAAAAAAAAAAAAAAAGATGGATAGATGATTCACTTACTTAAACAAATGTATTTGTTGTAAGTCGCTTTGGAGAAAGCCGCCTGCTAAATGCCATAAATATAAATGTAAAAGCACATATTTGTTTAATTACCCTGAAAGGAGTAGGCTATGGACAAGGACAAGCTTCAATCCACACTTTTGTTCTGTTTATCTGGGCAATGTAACTACAAGATAATTGTTAACCAAAAAACAATGGAAGTCAATGGAACCTGAATTATCATGTTTGAAATGTCATTCTCAAATCATCTCAAAGTAATTGAGTCCATCAAGTATTTGAGTCTTGTCAGAGAATTTCAGATTACATTACATTTATGGCATTTAGCAGATGCCTTTATCCAAAGCGACTTACAACAAATACATTTGATTAAGTAAGTGAATCATCTGTCCATTAGTCATCATAAGAAAAATTAATCTATGCTAGGACCAGGGGCTATTGGCAGTCACAAAGCTAGAAGAAAGAAAGATTTTTTTATATATTTTTTTTTTTTATTTACAGGAGAGAAACTTGCACAGGGGGGTTGTGGGGATGAAGATGTGATTTGGTATGATATGTTTTATTAAAAATACTGTTAGTGGCAGTGCCCAGATAAATAGAACCAGTATTGATTGAAGCAACAATGTCCAAAGACACATTTCAGGGTACGGAACCAAATATGTGATTTAGTAAATTGGGTGAACTATCCCTTTAATTTATTACCTCTACGAGTTGTAGTTTATCTTAGTCTTTTTTTCATCTCAAATAATAGCTGAACACAAATTAATTATCCAGGCCATGTCTAAAGCACACGCCTTCTTGAACAAACGTTTTTATTTGTAAAACAGCCTATGACAAGATATGTACAATGTCATTATGCTCTTACTAGAACAATGCGCGGTTTATACTCATCCTAATTGCCCGCTGCGCGAGTGAGTGTCGAGGTGAAAAACAGATCTCGTCCACAAAAATCAATGTGTGTGTCCTCATCAGCAGCGACCGTCAAACGGCTCCATCTCAGATGTTTATTTTACTGAGATCTATAGTGCTCTGGAGCAATTGAGCCAAATGTAATTCACTTTTTGTAATAAAAAATCAACCTTACCAACTACTGTTGTTTTTTTGCATTGAGGAAATACTGAACTATTAGGCTATTCATACTGTAGCGACTTCAGCTTCAAACAATCATCACAATATCGTAAGTGTGATATGGAAACAATACACATAAATTATATTAATCCATATTCATGTCTTCCTTCAATTTACATAATTTACATTCCTGCTAGAACCATATATTGAAAAATGTATGGACTCACTGCAATATATGTCGCTTGTTCAATGTATGGATAAAAGCGTCAGCTAAATGGCATATATTATATACTACATGACCATATTTTCATTGCATAAGTCCAGACACAGATAGGCTACGCAGTTTCCAACCCTTTGTGTTAGCTCAATAGTTCTCAGATAGGCTCATATGATGAGCTGCAGTCAACATTACTTCTTTCTCTGCATGCTGTGTGATCAGCTGACCTTCTTGTTAACACCCATTTTCTAGTATACTTTGTTGGACCACACCTCTGTAAAGGTGGACCAACTAAGGTTAATTTACTTTTTTATTAATAATTGCAGTCACAGTTTGAACATTTCATCTTTGATACAGAACATGCTGCACATGATCCACCCAAATGTAAGCTGTTTATGTAAGATAGATGATTATATTTATAAAATATTGTTGGAGTTTAAGCTACTAAACTATCCTCACTGTCACTCTGGCTGGGTCACTCAAGGACATTCAGAGACTTGTCCCGAAGCCACTCCTGCGTTGTCTTGGCTGTGTGCTTAGGGTCATTGTCCTGTTGGAAGGTGAACCTTCGCCCCAGTCTGAGGTCCTGAGCACTCTGCAGCAGGTTTTTATCAAAGATCTCTCTATACTTTGCTCCGTTCATCTTTCCCTCGATCCTGACTAGTCTCCCAGTCCCTGCCGCTGAAAAACATCCCCACAGCATGATGCTGCCACCACCATGCTTCACTGTAGGGATGGTATTGGCCAGGTGATGAGCAGTGCCTGGTTTCCTCCAGACATGACGCTTGGCATTTAGGCCAAAGAGTTCAGTCTTGGTTTCATCAGACCAGAAAATCTTGTTTCTCATGGTCTGAGAGTCATTTTCTGCCTTTTGGCAAACTCCAAGCGGGCTGTCATGTGCTTTGAGGAGTGGCTTCCGTCTGGCCACTCTACCATAAAGGCCTGATTGGTGGAGTGCTGCAGAGATGGTTGTCCTTCGGGAAGGTCCTCCCATCTCCACAGAAGGACTCTGGAGCTCTGTCAGAGTGACCATTGGGTTCTTGGTCACCTCCCTGACGATGGCCCTTCTCCCCCTATTGCTCAGTTTGGCCGGGCGGCCAGCTCTAGGAAGAGTTCCAAACTTCTTCCATTTAAGAATGATGGAGGCTACTGTGTTCTTGGGGACCTTCAATACTGCAGAAAGTTTTTTGTACCTTTCCCTAGATCTGTGCCTCAACACAATCCTGTCTTGGCAGTCAACCTCATGGTCTGGTTTTTGCTCTGACATGCACTGTGAACTGTGGGACCTTATATAGACAGGTGTGTGCCTTCCAAATCATGTCCAATCAATTGAATTTACCACAGGTGGACTCCAACCAAGGCGTAGAAACATCTCAAGGATGATCAATGGAAACAGGATGCACCTGAGCTCAATTTCGAGTGTCATAGCAAAGGGTCTGAATACTTATGTAAATGTCATATTTCAGGTTTTTATTTTTTAATAAATTAGCAAACATTTCTAAAAACCTGTTTTCGCTTTGTCATTAGCGGGTATTGTGTGTAGATTGATGAGGGGAAAAATGAATTGAATCCATTTTAGAATAAGGTAACATAATATGTAACATAACAAAATGTGGAAAAAGTTAAGGGGTCCGAATACTTTCCGAATGCACTGTGTCTTGATTCTGCCTCAGCCTCTTGCCTCCTTGCGCGCGCTCGTTTGGATACAGGGTCTACTCTGCACGCATGAATGCACGAGCTGCTGCAGCCACCGCGCGAAAGTTGAGCGTGTGTGCAGAAACAAAAAACGGACTGATCGATTGCAACACAGGGGTACGTCTATAGGTTAGATGAAAGGAAATAGAGCCCTGCTTTATCCATAATGTTAAACTAATGGTCAGTGGAATTGCCGGATCTCAGCTCCGCTTCGCCATATGTATCGGCTCCGGCCCAATTTAACCCCTGTACTGTAAGTGGAACCTTTTCCCTTGATTGCTTTTGAGTGTCAGCTATTGTGATTTCAGAGTTGCCTTCAGGTGTGGCACTCTTTGCTCTCACCTTGGGTGGATAGGAGTGGGAGACATTCTACAGAGTTTGAAAGTATTGGACAATTTATTATTTAAACCTGAACAATAAATTATGAAACCTTAACCAATTAACCAAAATCTAACACAGTACTATATTATCCATTGTTTGTAAATGTCATGTTGAGGAATTATACTGTATGAATCATGTCTGTTCAAAAAAGAAAGATGAACAATTATTATTATTATTTTTTTTTAAAAAGCCTCTTCTACTCTGTGGAAGAGCAGGCCGATGCAAGGCTTGATAAAAGTTGGATAAAAGTTGGATAAAAGTTCAGTCATGTCGAGGGGCTGGAGAGGAGCCGGTCCCCCAGACAGACCCTCTTGGCATTAGGCAGCATGCACTGTGAGCAGGGACTGTGGGGTGCCCTCCCAGCAGCCAGGGTAGCTTGTCCTCTTCCCTCCCCGCCCTCGTTGAGGGTCTCTGGGGGCTGGTATCCAGGCTCATGGGGGTCCAGCGGGTCTTTGGAGAGCAGGACACTGATGGCTGGGACCGTCTTACGCACAGTCATCCTTGGTACTCCATGTTCCAGATTCTCCCATACCTCGTTCACTGTCTTGTAGTGCAGCTTGGAAAGCTGGTGCAGCCCCCCCAATTTACGTTTCAGGATCTCAGCACAGGTGATGGTCTTTGTGACCCCCCTGCCTGACCCTGTAAACACCACCTGTCTCAGCCCCATTAGACCCTCGCCCTCGCCTCCCTGCAAGCGAGCCATGACAAATCCCAAGAGGTTTCGGATCTTGCTTCCTTCCTTCACTCGCATTTCAAGCACGTCCGCTGCGAGTCCAGGAATTGGGCAGGGACACGGTTCTTCTGTGCTGCTTATTTTCCTGAAGCTGTTCTGGTCCGGTTGGGTAGATGAGGAACAGGTTGGCAGTGCTGGGGTGGGTAAGGAAGACTGTGGGGGTTCCATACTTACAACATTGTATTTAGTGACTGATGAGACACTGTTTGACGGCTCTCTGGTGGGAAGGGACGTCGTGCCAGAGGTTCCCATGAGCTCCATCAGACAACGACGGTACAGTATATATTCCTTATTTCTGAGGCATACATTTAGAACACATTTTCAACCAGCTCCAGTTGTACTGAAAGATTTTTCAGAACTCAAGGTAGACCAACTGCCATGTTTGAATTTGAACTCTTGACATTGTCAGCCTCATCACGTCTGATGGGTTGTAAAACCGTTTTTTTTAGACTGAGAGAAAAATCTTGAATGAAATAAAGCTGCTCACCTTCATTTTCCAAACTTTTTACACCCTTGGGAAAGAACGAAAAATGCCCATCAAGTTTGAGACGGTCTGAAGTTCAAATTGTACAGAAACTGCCTCTTCTTGTTTTCATAATTGTTCTCTTCTTCTCTGACCCACTTGACTGTGTGGGAATGTCCCTCACCTTGCTTCCACTGATGCTTGAGGCTGTCTGTAAACATACTCTGGGTCCACACAGTAGCACTGAGGACAGCTGCCAACCAATGCCTATGAGATGGAGAGACTCAGGGAAAGGGGGAGGACACTTTTAAAGGCACACACTATTTTATGCTTTGGTTAACATTCTTTATCAGCAGACTGTGTGTTCTTTTTCTGAGATATTTTGCTGACCCTTTAAGGGCTCAGTGACACTCTCTCACTCTGTGTGTGTGTGTGTGTGTGTGTGTGTGTGTGTGTGTGTGTGTGTGTGTGTGTGTGTTTCGTGTGTGTGTGTGTGTGTTTTGAATTTTATGTCTGATTCAACCTCGGCTAATATGATTAAATGAGGCATGTGATTATATCAAAACTCAGCTGTGGAAAAATGAGGAATAATACTGTGTCAGTAATTTTTTACACACTATACACTACATGGAATTTGAATAGGGTGATATGGGATAATTTATCCTGTTATCACAGAACTTCTGTGAAACTTCTTCCACAGATTTGCGAATCTTCTGTGAAGCCATTTTCCACAGATTTTGCGGCAAAGACGATGTCATGTTTGTTCTTCTCTATCTGCTGATTCTATATGCCAACGGACAAAGCTGTGGTAGAGTTGACCGAGCCTGTGGATAGGACCCCTTTCCTCTGACACTGTGAGAGAGCCATATGGTCTTTGACTAATTGTCCGCCTCAGGGCTGTCACGCCACCTGAGAGTGGGGCAACACTCAAACGTTCTCCTGCCAGCCTACTGTGCTGACCTAGAAAAGGATGGTCACATGGCTGCTTCATTTGTAAGTTTGTAGGTGTCATTTCCACAGGTGAAATACTTTTCAAGTAAAGGGGGGGATTTACTGCATCATAAAATTCTAAGCACTGTTACAACAAATATACACAGGGCCAGAGAGAGATACAGACAGGACATGGTTGTATCTGACCTGGTCAACTGGTCAGATACAGTGGTCCTCTGTGGCTCAGTGGGTAGAGCATGGCGCTAACAACGCTTAGGTTGTGGGTTCGATTCCTGCTGGGACCATATATACTGAAATGTATGCTCTCCCTGCAATGTAAGTCGCTTTGGATAAAAGCTTCAGCTAAAAGCTTCAGCTAAATGGCATATATTATTATTATCTACTGTGGTGTGGATGGGACACATATGTGTAGATGGGACTCTGAGAGACTGTTGGTGTCTACTGTGGTGTGGATGGGACTCATATGTAGACGGGACTCTGAGAGACTGTGGTAATGTTGTCTGCTGCTCCAAACTCACACAAAAAAAGACTGCATGATAACATTATAAGCACTGTTTTATGATGATATTCGATTCCAGACTCTTTGGTTTAACTCTGAGTCTGAGGATGAAACGGTATGAGTATGAAATGGTCGTCAGAGGTGCAGCTGTGCTGTGGGGCTCATATGGAGCCAGTGCACTGTTATAATGTTGCATTTCTGCCTCACAGAATATGCACAGCCAGTCCTCAGTCACTGAGTGCTGAGATTCAGTCCCTGGGGAGACACACACACACACACACGCAGGCATACACGCAGACGCACACACACTCACACGCAGATGCACATGCACACACACACACACACACACACACACACACACACACACACACACACACATACATGCACATGTGCACATGCACACGCACACACACACACACACAGACAGAAGCACGCGTGCTGCGCCAGCAATATACATCCAGTATTTAGATGCATGAAAGACAAGTAGGTAGCTCATGAATACCTAGCAAATACCCATTAACTGATTAACCCAACACTATGCGACCTAAATGTCCCACTCCAGGACTGGCATAGCTGTAAGGCCCCCTTGTGGACATTGGCTGTACCACTGTTCAGTCAGTGAGTCACGTATTGCATGTATAGTACACTTACTGCACCTATGTATTTGCATCAAGGTCTTTTCATTCATAATAATATATAATAATATATATTATTCTTATTATATATAATATTCTTATTATATATTAATCTTACTCTGTTAGACATTGGCTTACACAAACACACATGTTTGATACCGCTCCTCATTCCATTCCATGTATTACAATTAGCCCGTCCTCCGATTTCTGCCTCCACCATCCTCCCCTGACCTCTATGAAGTGCATACTGGCACAGTTAATGAAAAGCCAATAGGCTATAGAGAAGTGCTAAGCAGCTCCACCTTGTGGCAATGCACTGAAATGGCTCAGTTCACTACATAGGACAGACGCTAGGTCTGTTCTAGAGACAGTTAAGTAGCTTATGAGGACTTTGAGTGATTGAACGAAAGCAACAGGTTCTGCCAAACTTTAATAAAAAAAAAAATGATGATAAGAAATTCTGATTATAAAAGTTTTACATTATTACACACAGTTGTCATGCTATGGACATTGATAACTTTTGTAACAAACCACATACAAACTGGAAGACAGATTTTAAAGGCAAGTCAAACCAATAGTTTTTTCAGTGGCAGTTACATGATGAACAGCATGCAAAGCAAAATATAACATACAAATCCTCTCAATCTCTGCAATGTTGAGAGACAATTCTATTCTACGTGATGTCTATGAGCTGACATCATGGAATCATCATGGAACTAATCATGGAAAGGAGAGGGGGTCTAGGTGCCCCCTAGGAGGTCAAAGTTCATCACCATAACAATCCTCCATAACAATTCCTCTCTTTTCTGAGGCATATCTCATAAGAAAATCTGCTGAAATTGTAAAAGGGAGGGGAGTGCCTGAACATGCAGAGAGAGGAGGAGGAGGAGGAGGAGGAGGAGGAACTGGTTGAAATCTTAATTCGCTCTACCAAGAGTCCGGTATTTAGAGGTCCCCAGTGGTCCATTTGATCGCCTCTCCATGGCCAGTAGAACCAGGAAGCCTCTCCATGGCCAGTAGAGCCAGGAAGCCTCTCCGTGGCCAGTAGAACCAGGAAGCCTCTCCATATGTGTGCGTCTGCTCAGCTAGGCTTAATCCCAATCACTGCTATGATCTCCTCCTGGATCACGGCATCCTCGGTGTTGATGTAAGCATCTCCCACCTGTCCATTCTCATACCTAAAAGAATGATGATCTCAATCAATCAATCAATCAATCAATCAATCAATATCTTCATTGTCCCCAGGGGAAATGTGTAGTGCAGTCAGGAAAAAAACAAAACAAATAAAAGACAATAGTAACAAGAATACAACAAATATACACAAGGCCAGAGAGAGATACGGACAGGACACGGTTGTATATATAATAGAAATGTAAAAAAAAAAATATATAAATTCCTTCTTCTAGCATTGTGACTGCCTATGGCCCCTGGTCCTAGCATTGATTACTTCATCTTATGATGACTGATGGATAGATGATTCACTTACTTAAAGAAATGTATTCGTTGTAAGTCGCTTTGGATAAAGGCGTCTGCTAAATGCCGTAAATGTAAATGTAAATGTGTATCTGACCTGGTCTACTGTGGTGTGGATGGGACTCATACGTACTCTGCTGCGTCATACTCACACAAAAAAGAAGCGCGTGCACACGTGGTCTGATATCGGGCACACCCAGATGTTGTCATGTTTCTGAAGATCCTTTGATGTTATCACTGAGGAAACCAATGAGTAGTAAACACCTTCTATATTACAGGACATAAACCGATATAGAATGAGGTCTTTGGGTTGCATTGTCAGAAGAAAAAATCTCTTAGACTTCTCTTATTGCTACTTACAAGGGTGCTTGGTCCTCAATTTAGAGCAAAACGTCATGAAAGAAAACGGGACGCACTCCAAAATAGGTATAAAACTTATATTTCTTTGGATTTGACAAAAGACCCAGCTCGCTTTCTGTTTTTGTTACTTTAGGATTAAGTCAAAATAAATATGTATGTTCAACCAATTTTGGAGTACGTCCAGTTTTCTTTCAGGGCATTACATAAACCACCCTAGCATATTCAGCTTCCATTATGAATGCAAGACAATGACATCTGTTTATCTTGATGAGATGTCCTTGAGAGAGTCACCATATTTACCTTCACAAAGCGCAATGCAGTTTAGATTCCTGCTCTGGAGAAACCTGGATTGGCCTGGATGTCCCTGAAAGAACAGAGGTGGATATTAATTCAGAACAATTCTTATTAAATGTCCCCGCTGTGTAACGTTCAAGTACGCAAAAAGTACCTGTTGCATTTTGTTCACGCGGTTGTAGCACTTTTGCAACTCTTCTTTGGTGGGCATTTGGTGTTGTCCTTTACCCATCCCTAAGCATGCAACACATGTAACAAACACAAACGGTCATAACAAAGTGCAGATGCGTTTTAATGGAGGATCAGTGCTGAGGACTGGGAGTTGAAAGGGAAGAACATTATAGAGAAGATCTGGAACTGATCACTGATGGGTAGTTAGTTAGTGTTCTTACCTGAGTACCCAAATGATATGCTTGAGATGGGGCTCAGGTAGATGCCCTTCCCATACGCGGCTCCATGTAGCTTGAATTGGAAAGAGCCATGTTATGATTTTTCAACTAGATGGGTAAATGGGCCTGAGCGTCTGCTAAATGGCATAAATGTAATGTAGGTTAATTTGGGTGTCTAGCTGCTGTGCCTACCTGCAGCTTTGTGTATGAGGCGTTGACCAGTCCATTCCTCAGAATAGAGTGCCAGTTCTCTATGTGGGAACCACTAAAGAGAGGGGGTGAGACAAGGATGAGAGGGTGGAATGTGTGTGTGTGTGTGTGTGTGTGTGTGTGTGTGTGTGTGTGCGTGTGTGCGTGCATGCGTGTGTGCGTGCATGCGTGTGTGCGTATGTGCGCGTGTGTGTGTGTGTGTGTGTGTGTGTGTGTGTGTGTGTGTGTGTGTGTGTGTGTGTGTGTGTGTGTGTGTGTGTGTGTGTGTGTGTGCGTGCACGTGTGTGTTCATGGAAGCATGTTGGAGGTTAACTCACTGGAAGGCAAAGGTGCTGCCATAGAGCTTCCTGGCGGTCTGGAAACGAGCCTCTTTGGCTGGGGGGCTACTGATCAGCAAGAACTGATGCGGTGTGTGCATGAACTTGAGTTGCTACAGTACAGAACAAAGAATGAGAGAGAGAGAGAGAGAGAGAGAGAGAGTCAAGACAATGTGCAGTATCATGCCAAGCCATCTCAAGTCATCTATGCTATTAATGAGCACAATGGGAAGCTACAGGTATAGGATATCTAACCATATCTAACCAACAACAATAGGATATCTAACCATATCTAACCAACAACAATAGGATATCTAACCATATCTAACCAACCACAATAGGATATCTAACCATATCTAACCAACCACAATAGGATATCTAACCAGATACTAGCTACTGAAATAGGGGTTACAGCAGTATCATCATACCCTGTTCTGTGGAAGCTTGACAATATGGGATCGGTTGCTTGATATAATCCTGGAGTCAAACATGCAATTGACATCTTAGAATTTATGTGGGTACAGTGTGGAAAAATTCTCACAGATACATGTGTAATATCACATCAAAACCACTGCGTTTGATGAATGACTTTCACTCACCATTGCAGCAAAGGGTGAGCAAGAGGATCTCGCTTGTCCATCTGTTTCTTTATTTCAGAATATGGACCCTGAAAGTACATTGCCATATTAGTAATTAGTAGAGTAATTAGTTGAGTTTCATTGTTCCTGCTCTCAAGATGTTTTTTTTTTTTTTTTAAACACAGTTTTACTGGGATAATGTATGAATAGTTGTTTACATTAGTCACCTGTGTCATCTCCCGGATGGCCATGACACTGTCCAAAGCTTTCTGCAGTCTTTCGAAGCTTTTACTCTGTGACAGGAAACATATACTGTATATTACTTGAAAGTCAATAGGCAGAGGTTCTGTGCATTTTTAACAAAGTCAAACTAGTTCAGTACCTTGGGATTGAAGGCTAGAGTTCTGGGGTTGAAGGGATCAACAACAGAGGGGTATGGTTCAAAGATGATGCTCTTCCGTGAAGATTCAAGGGCAGCTCTGCACATGGCCACCAACAAGTCCACTACCTGCAGAGCAGAGATGGTCTGTTGTAATTGTGTGTGTGTGTGTGTGTGTGTGTGTGTGTGTGTGTGTGTGTGTGTGTGTGTGTGTGTGTGTCAGTGGAGGCCGGAAGACGGGCTCATTGTAATACCTGGAATGGAATAAGGAATGTTATCAAATCGGTCCTCCGATTTCTACCTCCTCCAGCCTCCCCTGGTGTGTGTGTGTGTTTGTGTGTGTGTGTGTGTGTGTGTTACCTCTGCTCCAGTGGCCACCTCTTCTGCAGCTTCAGACATCACACCCAGGGTGTAAAAGGAGAACACACACAACTCCCTGGTGCAAACTGCTGGCTGCGCACACACACACACACACACACACACACACACACACACACGCATACAGAGACAGTGCAAAACGATGATCATATTTTCATAAAAGCTCATTCATTCAACGCAACATAGAATCTTGCCAGGCATACCTTCAACATGGAGCCGTTCTGGAAGACGTGCCTCTCGTCACAGACCACACAGTACTCATTCAGCGTGGGGATCCTCTGTTCTGCATATTTCATGATCTGCATGGAGAGAGGACTCCGTGAATGAACTGTGCTTACTGTAGTTGAAGGACATCCTCATTGTAATGCATGGAATGAATTCTATCCCATGCATTACAATGAGGCTGTCCACCAATTTCTACCTCCACCAGCCTCCACTGAGAATAGTACATGGAATAAACACCCATAAACAGCAACAATAACAAACTGACTTGCAGAGAAGGTTGTATTATACGTACATACGTTGTATTATACAGTACACCTAATTACGTTCACTCATTTTGTGCCGAGGGTGAATAAAGTCGCCCAAATTGTCAACATTCCAGAGTGGGTGGCTTTATTCACGAAAAATGCATAAATGATGACGCTTCATTTCTTAGCCTATCAAAGTACTGTTGCTAGGTAAATACCACATAAAACACTTGAGTGTTACGGAATTCTTTGGTTACCTGCACCAAGAACCCATGCTGCAGGGTGGGTATGGTCTTGCAGTGCCCCATGGCCTGGGAGGAGAAGAGCAGTTCTATCAGCTGTTTGGTGGTGATCTGCGCTGGGGACTTGACTGCTGAAACCACCACCCTCTGTGGGGAGAGCAGAGAGCAAAGCATGTCACATGGATGAAATAGCTCATTAACAAGCTATTAATGGCTGTTAACAAGAGGCTACAATTGGGCCAGCCAGGGTTCAACCAACTGAAACGATTTATCGACATTATGTAACCGGTTTTTTTAATCCTACTGCATGCCATTGATTAGAGCTGGGGGGGGACGGGGGGGACGGGGGGGTCTTACCTTGCCGTTGGGTGTGTAAGTGAAGAGCTCTCCTTTGGGGTTTTTGATGGTGTAGGACATCGTGCGATTCATTAGCCGGTTCACTTTCAGTTCCGACACAGCCAGCTTCCCCTTCAGAGCAGGGTCCTGGAGGCTGCTGGGCCTGTAGGGGACGGAGAGAGGGGACAGAGACTGCGATGACACCCCAAACAGAAGATTTATAAAACAGGGGAGGCTGGTGGAGGTAGAAATCGGAGGACGGGCTAATTGTAATGCACGGAATGGAATGAGGAATGGTATCAAACACGTCTTACAATGAGCCCGTCCTCTGTTTCCTGCCTCCACCAGCCTCCCCTGTTACGGTATGAAACTACCACAACTAGAGGTTGTGGTAAGTCGAGGTTGAGGTTGAGGTTGAGGTTGAGGTTGAGGTTGTAAGTCGCTTTGGATAAAAGCGTGTGCCAAATGTCAAAAATGTCAATGAAATGTAAATGTAGAGGTAAGATGGTGGAGTAAGAATGAGTGTGCAGTACTTGGACATGGGCGAGAGGACGCTGAGTCTAGCCCGGAACCTCTTAATGGTCCCTCCTGTCCTGAACCAGCTGTGTCTGGTCTTCAGCTGGACTGTGATGGTTTCATTAGTGAGATCCTTCCACTGCTGGGCCACAAACATGCTGAGGACCCTGAGGAGAAGAAGGAGGAGCAATGGGTTAGTCTTCCTGCTGGGACCATACTTGCTGAAACATTTATGCACTCATTGCAATGGAAGTCGCTTTGGATAAAAGCATCAGCTAAATGGCATATATTATATTACATTGTATTATATTATATTATATTACATTGTATTATATTATATTATTTTACTGCTATGCCATCATTCACCATCCATCTAGCTTTACATTATACATTATAGCTTTATACATTCTGCATAGTATAAGTTGACTCTCCAACACTTTGAACCAAAGTAACTTTGCATTATTTTTTAGTGAGATCTAGTATTGTTTTGTGATTGGGAGCTCAAAGTGGTTATGCTCACTTCTGCAGCTGTAGTCCCAGGCTGAACCCATCTCTGTTGGAGGGTTGGAACACCTCCACAGAGGGTGCTGTGGAGAGGAGGATACATTACAGTTAATAAAGGAATATACATTAGAGTTAATAAAGGAATATACATTACAGTTAATAAAGGAATATACATTACAGTTAATAAAGGAATATACATTACAGTCAGATAAACAATCACACATCACTCACTCACGATGCATGCACGCACACACACACACACACACACACACACACACACACAGAAGCTGTTGTGATGCTCACCAGGGCCATCCAGGTAGTTGGATAGAGAGCAGCGCAGGCGGACAATAATGGGTTCCGTTGGGATAATCTTCCAGGCCCTGGCCACGTCCTCCTGTGGACAAGCCCAATTATAGTGAGTTAACGTGCCCAATTATAGTGAGTTAACGTGCCCAATTATAGTGAGTTAACGTGCCCAATTATAGTGTCACTGATGTGGGAAGAGATCCAGAACCCTCAGGGACATAAAAATAAATGTCTTCGAGGGCTAAACCCAAGGAGGCCAGTGGCCTCGCCTTGTAGCGTATGCACAGACAGGTAACGTACATCCAGAAAGCTGACGTTGATTTGCATATCGATGTCCACATCGTCAATAGTCCCATACTCCCTGGAGAGGGAGAAAGCAGAGAAAGAGAGCTTGATGACTTTAGGGTGCATTCAATGGCAACAAGACAGGCTTAAGAGTAAGAGGAGATTTCATTCAGCCATTAGTTGTTGTTTTTTTAAAAACATTCCTACTTTCTATGTAACAAGAGCAGTGTTCTGTGTGACTCGGTGGAGGCTGGTCTCCAGCAGAAATCAGAGGACGGGCTCATTGTAATGCATGGAACGGAATGAGGAATGGTATCAAACACACGTGTACGGCTGTATGGTTGTACCTGGCGGAGACAGCCGTGTCAGTGTAGATGGCCCTCACTGATTCTATATCAGTGTCCAGCTGAGGGTGGCGGTAAACATCTGCAGCACAACTCTCCTAGACACACACACGCACACACACACACACACACACACACACACACACACACATACACACACACACACACACGTCGGATGTGTGTGTGTGGGGGGGGGGGGGCACTTTGTGAGTGTCAGGGCAAAGGGGCATGGTCCCCCCCCCCTTGTGCATGTCTCTGATAGGTTCAGCAGCACGGCATTGAGTGCAGTTGACTCATTGAGACTGACTCATGGCTCATTGAGACTGACTCATGGCTCATTGAGCGTTTCAACTTTGTGTCGTGAGTATGGAGCTTTTCTCTGAGCTGAGTTAAGGGACAACCGGATCAGCTGCCATGTGGGGCTTCTGCCATATGGTGGCCTTGCCTTCCTAATCCCCATACAGTATGTGAGAAGCAAGGCCAGAGAGACACGAGCCATGTCCAACCCAAGAGAAGGGGGGATTATTATTTATACATTTACATTTTACATTCATGGCATTTAGCAGACGCCTTTATCCAAAGCGACGAACAACAATATTTATGTTGAAGTAAAAACGTGTATTCTAATGGGACATTTCAGAAGTATGTATCCAACTTGCAGTCTCTCTCCAGACATCAGTCATGCTGATAACTATGTAACACAATGTTAGGCTGTTTTAGGCTGTTCTAGGCTGTTTTAGGCTGTTCTAGGCTGTTTTAGTTCTCTATTATACAGTACTTAGGAACTATAGGAACTACAATGAAGGACTAAGTGGTGTAGTCCATTGCTGCACTTCTTCACCAAGCACCACTGAGAGATAATGAAAAGGATGTTTACTTCAATCCCGCATAGGAACTCCTCCGGGTCACTGTCCTCATCTGATTGGTTGTCAGTCCAGGGTTGGCACTCGATGTCCTGTTGTTGGTGAAACGGAAAAAGACAGTCAGTCCAAATCTCTTCCAGGCAGCGGCCTCAGTTTACCTCATCCACAACCCCATCTGCCAACAACAACCTATAAGCTAGGATGACTGTTACATCAGGACAGGCTACATAGACTTACACCAGGACAGGATACATAGACTTACACCAGGACAGGCTACATAGACTTACACCAGGACAGGATACATAGACTTACACCAGAACAGGCTACATAGACTTACACCAGGACAGGCTACACAGACTTACAGTACATACTCTAGATCCTCTGTAAAAACGAATGTTTTCCAATGTGGACTTATCATGTGTTCGATAGATATCATATTGGGGATACTTTGCTAGTCAGCTGCTGTTGTATGAGGTTAGTACTCCTAAACACGCCACTGAGAGCCTTGTCAGACTTGTATGGTATACATATGTAGGCCTGCCCTAAATACTGTAGTATGTAGCATTAACATGGTCCTCTGTGGCTCAGTTGGTAGAGCATGGCGTTAACAACGCTAAGGTTGTGGGTTTGATTCCCGCTGGGACCATACTGAAAAATGTATGCACTCACTGCAATGTAAGTTGCTTTGGATAAAAGCGTCAGCTAAATGGCATATATTAGTATTATATCATTAACAAAATATAAGTGGAATACAGCATACTGTATGTAAAGAAAGAGTATCGTACATAGCATTAACACAATATGAGTGAAACACAGAAGACATAGACAAGACATAGAAGAGGGAGAGAGAGGCAGAGGGGATGGGTGGGCAGAGGACCCTTATTACACTGTAAAGCATCTGTACAGACTCACCATGGGCTCAGTTTATTGGCACTTCTTCAGTAAGAGTCAACAAACAGCCTATACTATCCATTCCAGTTGTGATTGACATAGTAAAACAATAGGCTGTGGTGATCCAGATAGATGACCTTAATAGCTGCCGCCATGGTAATCTCATCTGCAACACAAGGATATAATATACTACATTAGTACATTAGTTCACTAGCAGTTATCTTACATGTGTAACATCCCTCTTCTGTTCCTTCTTCAGTTTATAAATGATCGGCACTGGTCCCTGCACTGTATGTTAGTCAACCTGGTGGTGTAGTCCCCATGCAGTGTTACATCACATTAGTATATGGAATCAGCCCCATGACCGTAATCAAGAAATCCCTTGAAAGACTATGAAATTTAACACTCCTCACAGAAGCAGAAACACTGCCACTAACAACACAACAATACTTTCCCGTTCTTACCTTTTAAGGTAGAGGTGAACGTGGACTTCCCACATGAGTCTCTGACACAGAAGTGAGAACCTCAATGTAGAAATAAAAAAAAAAAAAAAAAAAGGGCACCAAAAAATGGAGGTAGCGTGAGGTCACTGGTATGGAGGCATCCCATATAAGGCCGTGTCTTCAGATATGCTCACTGTCTGTTTGTGTGTTTGTCTGTTGACCATCGGATCCTTTCTGCCACGCTAGTTTGGTTAAACACAGCAGGAGAGTCGGACATGCTCAGTGCTCTGCTCCAGGGTCAGGAGACCTGCCGTAGGCGGCGAGGCTGACGAGCTGAACCTGATCCACAGAGAGAGGAGAGGGTGGGAGGGTTAAGGGAGTTAGGGAGATGGGTTTCAGGGGATATTCAGCTGCCGTACTGCGTCTCTAATGCATCACTTTGACCCATATGGGGATCAGGGGAGGCTGGTGGAGGGAGAAATTGAAGGACGGGGCTCATTGTAACGCATGGATTGGAATGACGAATGGTATCAGCCCGTCCTCCGATTTCGACCTCCACCAGCCTCCCCTGATTGGGATCTCTTTGACCCGTTCACCCTGAAGAAAGTCTTAGTTAGTTACAAGCCACAAATCATAAGCTCTGCAAACTGTCCCTGTGTTTCCCTATGCACCTATATACTGTGGATTAATTCCCAAATAAAGCGGAGGAGGTGCTTGAGGGGGAGGGGACATGCATGTCGAGAGACAGATGCAGTCTCTATGCTAAGGCGTGTTAAAGCTGATTAGTAACACACTATCCTAATCTGAAAAGGGATGGCCCTCTACGTTGGCACACCACATTGTCAATACATTTTTTTTATTTTGTGCCTCAACTACTGAATATAGAGCTGGGAGTTAGATGCAATAACATCGAGTACAGGCCTTCCCCACAACCGATCAGACTACAAAAGACTTCGTTATCATGACCTCATTGTTATTAGTGAATGAAACGCGTCTGTAGGTATTTCTGTCTGAGTTTCGAGACAGACCAAATAATCCAAATGATGTTTAAGGATCTGCCACTCTCCCGAAGTCACCCTGTCTGTAGCAGAGTGACCTTAATCAGCATTTACCCCTGTTAGCACTCACCTGCTGCTCTGAAGCCTGGCCAGATTAGACACATCGAGGACCGCATCAATCTGGGCAAGCTGGCAGCCTTCCAACTGTATCACCAAGCGTCTTCCTCAGTGTAATCTACTTACTTGAGTGTGGGGGAGTGTGATTGGTTGTGTGCCGAAGTTCCTGATTAATTACCACCTGATAGCAGTTGTCATGGCAATAAAAAACAGAGAATAGAATCGGATAGTTCTCTTGTGATACTGGTACTTACAGCATGGTCTTAGGGAGGGTCATGAATGTTCTATGTTACCAACTGCTCCTAGACAACTGCAGGGTGCAGCAGAGGTCTCTCCCAGCAGGGTACTAAACTTAGCACACGGTCATGTTTATCCATCAGTAGCTGTGTGAGCTATATCAACATGAATGCCATTTCATCGTGGCTTGGACTAATTCTAGACATTTTTTTTCACATGATTGATGAACAACATGTGGTTGGTATTGTATGATTCGAGGATCAGACCATGTATGGACATTGAACAACCTGTGAGACAATGAGCCTCCGATTTCTGCCCCCACCAGCCTCCCTTGATGCCCATATACCGACGGCTGACAGATGAGGCATTGGAGACGTGGAATCCAATGTAGCTAAATGTAGCAGAATTGTCTGTACTCCACTTCTGTTCATAGCTATTGTGGATGACTGGTGAAACATTCTCAGACCATAACGTTACAGGCCGATACACAGGACACATCAGGTACATCTTAACTGTCGCTCCTAAAGACCTCTTCACCCCCACTACCCCCCTGTACAAGTTTCTCTCCTGTTAATAATTACACTTTTTAAAAAAATAAAATGTTTTACTTCTAGCATTGTGGCCGCCTATGGCCCCTGGTCAGAGCATTGATTACTTTATCTTATGATGACTGATGGATAGATGATTCACTTACTTGTATTTGTACTTGTAAATGTATTTGTCGTAAGTCGCTTTGGATAAAGGCGTCTGCTAAATGCTATACATGTAAATGTAGGACACACTAATGTACAAGACAAACGGACCACAACAACATACAGATAACATACTGTATGGAAGTGTTACAACTGACAAACTGACTCAGTTTGGCAGCTGCAACATTTCCATCTATTGTCCACCAGAGGGAGCTACTGTACCCTTTAGGTCACACTCTGCATGAAGTTGCCAGAAGTTGCCACCTATGCAGTAATTACCATCATTTTGAAAACAACATTGCATTAACATTGTGTTACATAGTTATCAGCATGACAACATGACAGCATGCAAACGCTGACCACCTGTGTATGATTATGAGGAGGTCCTGGTTGTGGTCACGCTGAGAGAGAGTACGACCGTACGAAACTATGTGCGGTAGGTGGAGCTTCAGGTTGTCTGGAGGTGTGTACGGGTCAGAGGTAGTTGGTCACATGATTTTTGTTGTTGTTTTTCTCCTTTTGGCGGGGTGCGTTGTGCGCACAGCGAAGATGAATCAAAGAGTCCGTACGTATATGAACATTCATCTAGGTTACGCTCTTTTACAATATGGGGGAAAAAACACTTTTTTGTGTTCCTATATGGCATGGGGGTAAAGATAATGTGTTGCACTAAGCACTCACAGAGGAGACCAAAATGAGGCAACCAAGAAACATGCAAAATATGCCACTGCTAACAAACCGATACAGGAATAGATGTGGAATAGTGAGAAGTCAGGGAATCGAACACCCACCCACACCCAAACACCCACCCTCCCACACCCAAACACCCACCCTCCCACACACACACACACACACACACACACACACACACACACACACACACACACACACACACACACACACACACACACACACACACACACACACACACACACACACACACAGTACAAATGTTCACAGTACACATGCCTTTACTACCATGGGAGACACCAGGAATGGCACCGAGTCCTGTAAGTCTATACACTTATGGCACAGGACTGTATGTGCTTACTCTCACACATGTCAAATGGAATCCCCCTTGCAGTCCATGTGTGGTAGCTTTGTGACTCCTAATCTTAAAATATACCTGCTGAGCATGGCTTGGCGACCATATATGTATTTGACCCTTTGGTCATGTTTTCATTAGAAATACACAGACTGTTCCTTAAACAAACATGTCTGTATGTTTCAATCATTTCAATATTGTATGTTTCAATCTTTTTATGCACATGAGATGTTTCACATCTTTTCATGCACAAAACGTTCTGTGTCTGTCTTCAGTGTCTCTTGCATGTCCCTTACATGCAGAGTCGCATAAGAAGAAATGCATTTGCAGCTAATCTTTCAAAGTGGAGCGCAGTCTATGGAAAAAAAAATGAGTACCATATGTATGCACAAAGCTTTTGGATTCGAGCTGACTCTCAAATGGGTAATTGTATCTTGTTTAATTTGCTGTTGGGCACTTGTTGCAGAGTAAGGCCTGTTAACTTGTGGCAGAATTCCCAACATGACCGCCCATCACAGCATGGATACTTAATTATCCCCAGCTCCCTATTGGCTCTTTAGACCCTTCTCATCTTCTCTTCAACTCCTTCCCAGGATGTTACCGTCCTGGGTCAACCGCCATGGTCAACTGACATTCAATCTTTAAATTGAGCGAACTGGAATCCATTCTGAGAATGTATCTTTCATCAACTGACATGGTCAACTGACATTCAATCTGTGAATCGAGCAACTGCAATCGAATCTACCTGATGTGAGGATGCATATGCACTTATGCACTTATAACTGAATTATGCACCAGAACTCTACAATAAGTGAAGTGTGAAATTAAGGCATATTGGCAGTTGACCTACATATTCTTAGTATCACCTGTATTATGTACAATAAATGAAGTCATACATGAAGTTACAGTAGGTATGAAATGTAGGCATATTGGCAGTTGCCCTACATATCCTTAGTATCACCTGTATGATGTATTTTAAGCGGGAACAGCTGAGGACGTTTAGCCTTTGACATGTAGATGGGATACCCAATGACCTGCTGCAGTATAGCCTTTCCAGTGGTCAGGATTGATGTATGTCCAATGGACACTTAGAACGTATACACTTACCCTCATGTAGAAACCATCCAGCACTGCTGGAGCCATTGAGCTTACATACAGTGTGTCTATTTTTAGAGTTGGAGTCTGCTCAAGCACTTCAGAAGTATCAGTTTATGTGTGATACTGATTTAAAGAGTTCCTGTGAATCTTATCTGCCTGGTGTAACTGATAACATTTAGATTATGTATTCAAATAAGACATTTTGATGATATGGTATAAGTGTGGCATATAAAACAGCTTGTAATGATGGTTTTAATATCCTGAAGGAATAAATTTGTATGCAAAGTACTTTTAGAATTTGTTGTAAATTACATGCTTTGCCTCTTAGCTTTGGATAAAGGCATCTGCTAAATGCCATAAATGTATTAATATTAATTAATTAAATGTATTAATTACTATATATATAGTAATTAATTTAATTAAATGTATTAATTGCTAAATGTATTAATGAACTTGTACGGGGGGTAGTGGGGATGAAGAGGTCTTTAGGAGCTATATTTAATTGCATGTTATCTGATGACATGAGAGCTCAGCTCTATAATATAGTGTTTCAAAGGAAGCTTGATTTATTTTGATTAGGAGATGAAAGAAGCTTGAATGGCGATTTGGGCAGTCTTGGCTCCTTCACATTACATTTCGAAGGCCTGGAATCAAAGGCAAAATATGATGTGTGTGTAAGTTGTTTCTTTTTGTTGTTGTTTATTTATTGTTGCTTGCTTTAATCTTGCTTTATTTAAATTTATTTGTTTTGTTTTCTATTGTGATTCTAATTTGCTTGGATAAAATTGTTTATGAAGTTATATTTATATGCATGTGGCTGGAATATGGATGTAGGCTTTTCTTTCTTTCTTTGCAAAAGTATAGTTATATACTGAATATATCAATATAGAATATATATCTATTCTCACTAAATGTACAGTGTATGTTGACAGTGTTTTATGAGGCCATATGGGCTGGGGACAATGAAAGGTGTAAGACACTTAAATAAGGTCATCAAATCATAATACAGACATTTGCTATGTAATGTACACACAAGTAATTACCAGCCAATATCAAAACCGTGTCTAAGACGGTGTTTTGCCATAAAGTTTACACTAGGCCTAGATACAGTACCATAGTAACGCAGGGGAGCTCTGTAATTGGTCAAAGAGATGACCGTAGAACACTTGCATATATAATGTAACATTCCCCTCTGCTGATTATATTCAAGGTTATTGTCCACAAATTTGTGACAATACATGATCACAGTATAATAGCAAATGGCATGTTTTCTTCCTAGCTTGAAACATTGGTTTCTAATTATCGTATTAAACGTTAAAAAAAAGAAATAATGTTCTACCCTATTTACTCTATAAATCATCGGAGGGATACTCTGTGTTCGCCCAATAAAGTAGTACCGGCTAGTTTTGGGATTAACTGTCGCCGGTGCGCAGCTGATGGGTGCATTGGTCCCTGCAACGTTCTCCCAGACGGTGAGTGGGCGCATCTTCAACGGATAGCGACTGAACTTTTAGTTACCCATCGGATATGGGCAGCTATTGCATAAGACTACCGGCATAGCATTTATCTATTTAATATGATTGTTTTTATAGCAGTTTTGAATGTCAAGTCAAGTCAAAGTTTATATACAGGATGCAAAATATGCAGGATGTGAATTGTACTATGTACACGCTTACTTTGCAAGCTTCCTCTCAACACTCCATGTACCAGGACGTAGCAGTAAAAATACAATAATAACACAATAGGCAATAAGAGTAATAGGCAACCGTGTTAATAAGACAATAGGTGTAAGATACGGTGGTAATGGTTGCACATTGATATACTAATATACTGTATCTACTTACTTCACATAATCATAAATCCTGACTTCACATAATTATAAATCCTATTTCATGTGTCTGATCTATACTAAGGAGAACTAAGGAATACAATTTGAATACATTTGGCACAAATGCATTGCAACCCAATTGTTTCATGCAATAGCTATGAGTGAAACTAAGCAATTTAACCAAGGTTATTAATTACTTTTTATTATTATTATTATGATTATTGTTATTTTAAATGTTTTACTCCAGTTGATTTGCTTTGAGACCGTTGTTTGTGTTATTCTATCATGTTAGTCTGTTCATAGTTATAGGTCCATTCATGCCTTTATGTTTCTGGCCAATAGTTTTTTTTAACAACTTATACTATTCTATATTTCTATTATAACTATTATAACTTCTACTATTAGTAGAGGTAGTATTCAACAGATAATTTTGATATTGTGTGCAGCTGGAATGTACACCTGAAATGTACCTGCTGAGTTCTACTACCACATGCGGTGCATTGCTGAGCCAGCATTATTTTCAGGAAGTGCTTTGAATTGAAGCTCTCTCTTTTGACGTCCTCCTCGTAGAACAGGACATGTCAGAAGGTCCCTCTTAGGTCTCCCTCGAGACTACTTGAGTGACAGTCCCATAGCTCCATCCTGTAACGTCTGGGTGGGTTAATGGTTTATGAGTGACGGATCTAAATATATCTTCCTCTGGCAGTGTTTTCTCAAAGAATGTTGATAGCTGGTATCTTGTCCTGGCACATCTGTTCTCGGTGTCTTTGTCTGTGATGTATGTAAGCTACCATATGTTATGCTAAATCTAGACCAGGGTGACAACATGTGTTATTTAATTTATCGTTTGCATATCAACAGACAGACTGAGCTGACTTGGTATCTTTAGAATACTGTGAATGTACAGCAGGATGTTTACTCTTCTTACCTGCCTCAGTCGATTTTTGGTCCTCAACCAACTGAAAACATATCGCATAAGTTACTTTTGAATATTCAAGTTTCCCACCAAATGTATGAAACACCGCTAACTTAACACCCACCTAAAACAACCAGCTCCTCTAGTACCCTATGCATAACTGCTCACAGGAATGTGGATGTGTGTGTGTGTGGGTGTGTGTGCCTGTGTGCCTGTGTGTGTGCAGTCACGCAGTCACACATGCTGTCTTTGTTGCAGTTTGCTTGTGCTGCGTCGCCAGTTGGCATCGCGTTTGTCCCCCTTCAGGCTGACAGTAAAACCTCACAATACTTCTATCGTGGGTCAAATAAGTCAGATAAGACACAAATTGTTTCTCAAAGTAGCAATTAAACAACTGAGAGGAATTGAGGGGAATTGAGGTTAATTGGTTAACAATCATGGTTTCCATAGCAGGTCCCTTCTCTCTCATACATTCCACCTTCGATGGCTATGTCTGTGGCCATTTCTACATTGCGTAATGCTTGTACAGTAGGTAACACATGAGTGTCACTGGTCTAGAGATTCAAAGCCTGAATTCAGTGAGACAGACACATAGCAGCTGGGCAAGTGTCACAGACACCCTCTTCCCATGCTGTAAAATGATATGCTGGCCTGATTTCTCAACCTCTGACACTTGCAACAAATTGTTTCTTTCTCTCTCTCTCTCTCTCTCTCTCTCTCTCTCTCTCTCTCTCCCTTTCCAATTGATCCTAGAAGCCAGACCTATGACTGAACTGGGAGTTAAATCCTGTTCTGATCACTTCTCCCCTTTTCCTCTTCCATCTGTTCCATCCCTGTTGTTGACATTGTTTTTGTTATTGTTTTTGATATTGTCAGTAGGGTTGACACTGTTTTATATTGTATTGTTGAGAGTTGCTTGTGAAGTACCAATGTCACTGCACCATTCGCAGGCCTGCTGTAACCCTCTATTGGTGACAATGAACTTGACTTTATTATTATTATTTTCCGTTTGTTCCCCAGGACTTCTCCAACAGACATAACGACACAAAGATGTCACAAGGAAAGAGTAAGGATATGGGCTCTGCCTTCATCCAGACACAGCAGCTCCATGCTGCTATGGCTGACACCTTCCTGGAGCACATGTGCCTGCTGGACATTGACTCCGAGCCCACTGTGGCTCGCAACACCGGCATCATCTGCACCATCGGTCAGCCCCACCCCCTCACCTCACATGTTCATCTTCATGACATTCAGTTTCAGTTCTGTTATTATTTAACCTCTCAAAGCACCCATAGAAGGCCCAGAAGGCCCAAATCACCTAAAATCACCATGTATTTTAAACATACATTTTGCGTGAGGTGTCTATATCCTTCTAAAAGGTCTGGTTGTTGACTTGTGCCTGTGCAGGACCTGCTTCCCGCTCTGTGGATATGTCCAAGGAGATGATCAAGTCTGGGATGAACATTGCAAGAATGAACTTCTCTCACGGAACTCATGAGGTCAGTGTGGAACAGTGCTCGCGGTACGCAACCGTCGATCACTGCAAGTCAGAGGTGTTCCTCTATCGGGACAATTTCCCAAAACAGTTGCCACAAAGCCGCCAGAGAGAGAGTAGCTATTGTAAAAATCAATGTTTGCCGGTCAGCTAACGAAATTTGTTGAATGGACTACTTTGCTGGGTCTAGGAGAGGTGTGGTTCGAAGCATTCAGGAAACTGTCGTCTGTTATTTATGTCAGAGAACCTCGTCGACAGCCACCATGCTAATTGTGAATGTCAACGTGCGTAAGGCGATCTGAGAGCCCTCCCTTGCACTTTAGAAGTCGCAGCCTCTTGTCTTTTTCTGAACCGTAGTCCAGCCAGATGGACCACGGCCATGGAGTCTCAGCTTCAGACCACTGAACTCTCCCCTTTAAAAGTCAAGTCCAAGCGCACCTTATGAATGCACCTGAAAAGCTGGCCAGTTGCAGTATAAGTACCAGACCAGTGATAGATCTGGTGTGTTACGTAATGTTCCGTATGAGACTTGTCTTAGCTTTACCGGATAACCAGAGTGTCTCCCAGCTCGGTGTCACTTGCACCATAATAGCTTTCTCTCAGTTGAGTTGAGAGTGCTGGTGTGTGGTGTCAAGTCTAGAAAGACAGGGCACAGCAATGGCAGGAATCACTTATCTGAACTAACTTTTTCCATTATTACAAAATATTCTTACAGGTGTCCCATTTATTGGGGTCAGAGGTTAGAGACATGTTAGTGGAAGGGCATAGGAAACCTGTCCTCTGCCAGTGTCCAAAACATCTATAAATAACTTAAGTCTCTGAGTCTAAGTTTACTGCCATGCAACAACCTTTGTGATAGAGTCGAACAGGAGACAAGACTGAAGATTAAAAAAAAGAAAATACTACACCAATGTTGAGTAGGTGTCATCGTGCTTTTCAACACATATGTAACATTACCCGTTAAGGATTTCAGGGACTTTGGATAGCACATTCAGAAATGGATACAGGGATGGGTTAGGCTTTGGTATGGCTGTGGCAAACATGTGTTCATATATAGGTCACACTAAAAATATACCATACATGTTACACCTCATAAGGCTTCCTGGCAACAACCGTGTGTTGTTTATTTTTATTACGTATGTATGTAGTTATGTAACTACGACCTATTATTAACCGGTTACTCAGCCTATTATATAAAGGGCTGGCTGATTAAAAGCAAGGGTAAAGATGAGTCTTCAGTTGCTTTTCAAAGAAGCAAAACGTTTACAAAAATCTTGAATAGGGAAATTGTTAGCTGGACGTTTCCGTGTAACCATCATTCAGCCTCATTTTTCATTTATGTGTAGCCAATAAATGCTGGAAAACCAAGGTCAGAGTCTTCATGTATGACGAAATAATATTTCACCTCCAACAGTACCATGCCGAGACCATCAAGAATGTGCGTGAAGCCACCGAGAGCTTCGGACCTGGTACCGTCGAGTACAGACCAGTGGCCATCGCTCTGGACACCAAGGGACCTGAAATCAGGACCGGACTGATCAAGGGCGTGAGTACCGTACTCCGCTAACGTCTTCATGAATAACTAAAAGCGTTGATAGCTCCTTCTCTCAAATGTTAATTCTTCCACATTTGTGTCTTATTACAACATCGTAACAGTAGACATATTACACATACAGTACCAGTCAAAAGTTTGGACACGGGCCGCTTAGTGGCGTAGCACGCTAATGCGCTTACCACGTAATCGCAAGGTTCCTGGTTCGATTCCGACCCTCGACATATCTTGCACGTCATCCCTCCTCTCTCTCCCATCCTTCCTGTCAGTCTCTACTGTCTCTATCCCAATAAAGCAGAAATGCCCTAAAAACATATTTATAAAAATGTTAATTCTTCCACATTTGTGTCTTATTACAACATCGTAACAATAGACATCTTACACATACAGTACCAGTCAAAAGTTTGGACACAAATGTGCCAAGAGTGATCAAAGCAAAAGGTGGCTACTTTGAAGAATCTAAAATATAAAACATATTCTGTTTTTTTTTTAACACTTTTTTGTTTACTACATAATTCCATATGTGTTCCTTCATAGTTTTGATGTGTTCAATATTAATCTACAATGTAGAAAATAATTTAAAAAAATAAAGAAAAACCATTGAATGAGAAAGTGTGTCAACTTTTGACTGGTACTGTATAATCGCTGTTCAGTCCAGTTTTGTCGACTTGTTTTATTTGTGTAAGAGCAAGAATGTGTTGTGATGTGGCTTGCCTCTTAGTATCAATGGGCTCTTCTTACAGAGTGGCGAGGCTGAGGTTGAGCTCAAGAAGGGCAATACCATCAAGCTGACCCTGAATGACCAGTACAAGGATAACTGTGACGAGAAGAACTTGTGGCTCGACTACAAGAACATCACCAAGGTTGTGCAGGTCGGGAGCCACATCTACATCGACGACGGTCTGATATCTGTCAAGGTCAAGGAAATTGGTGAGTGTCCCAGCCCAAAGTCAGTAGAAAAGACCGTAATTGGAGAGTGTCCCAGCCCAAAGTCAGTAGAAAAGACAGTAATTGGTGAGTGTCCCAGCCCAAAGTCAGTAGAAAAGACAGTAATTGGTGAGGGTCCCAGCCCAAAGTCAGTAGAAAAGACAGTAACACATTTCGGCTAAAGTCATCACAGACATTTTTATATTCAGTGTTTCCATATTCACATAAACATAGGTATTACCCCTTGCTTCTTGTGTGCATGGTTGTTGAAAAATGCGTGCTCTTCCTCCTGTGTGCGTCCACAGGCGGCGATTTCCTGGACTGCGAGATCGAGAACGGCGGTACTCTGGGCAGCAAGAAGGGCGTGAACCTGCCCGGTGCAGCTGTCGACCTGCCTGCCGTGTCCGAGAAGGACATGAAGGACCTGCAGTTCGGTGTGGAGCAGGGCGTGGACATGGTGTTCGCCTCCTTCATCCGCAAGGCCGCTGACGTGCACGCTGTCAGGAAGGTTCTGGGCGAGAAGGGCAAGGACATCAAGATCATCAGCAAGCTGGAGAACCACGAGGGAGTCCGCAGGTAGGTGACCGCCTCCTCGCTGCAGGAATAGATTCAGTGTTATCGAATCTGACTGAGGAATAACCTAATCACTTGTCGGTGTTAGTTTGGTTGCATGGAGAATATACTGTAGATGCTTATAACTGACAGTATTGCACATAACTTGATTAGTATTAAATCGAACTGTTTTATGTTACTGTCTCTCTGTAGGTTCGATGAGATCCTTGAGGCCAGCGATGGCATCATGGTTGCCCGTGGTGACCTTGGTATTGAGATCCCCACAGAGAAGGTCTTCCTGGCCCAGAAAATGATGACCGGTCGCTGCAACAGGATCGGCAAGCCAATCACCTGCGCCACACAGGTCAGTGACATCCTCAGGAGTGGACAAGCAGGAGTGGAACCAGGAAGAAGAAAAAAGCAATTTTTTAATAAATGAATGAATGAATGTCAATTGTATATCTGTGGACCTCTGCAGATGCTGGAGAGCATGATTAAGAAGCCCCGCCCCACTCGCGCCGAGGCCAGTGACGTAGCCAACGCCGTGCTGGATGGCAACGACTGCATCATGCTGAGCGGAGAGACCGCCAAGGGAGAGTACCCTCTGGAGGCTGTTCGCACACAGCACAAGGTGAGAGCGCCCCCTTCTGGTCTCAGAGGAGATGCATGCGCTGTCACTGTAGAAGTGGCCAGCTATGACCAGTATAATGTCTCTGAACTGCTTGTCTTTGTCAGAGGTTACTGAAAAGAGAATGCCTCAGTTTGACCACAGCATATAATAATAATAATAATAATAATAATAATAATAATACATTAAATGTGTATAGCTATATATATATAGCTATATAGGCGTCATAGTATAGTCCCTCATAGTATAGTTGTCTTGGGGTTCATTTTGCGATTATGTTTTGTCCAAAATAACATAAGAATGTACATGTTGTGTTATTATGAACAATGTGTTGTCCATCATAACATAACATAACAATAAGACAAGACAATAACATAACTTGTACAGAATGTGTTTTGTGTTTTGTTTCTGGCTTGTGTTCTACTAACTGCTTAGACACTGACTGTTTGTTTACCTTGTTTGTTTGTGTGTACCCCACACCCCCCCCCCACCCCTCACTTGATCTTTTATCTATCCTTGCATCTGTCCCTGTCCTTTGCATTTTGCCCTCAATCATGTGGTCAGATTGCTCAATCAGCATGTGTGTGAAGGATCAGCATCACATCACACCAGCCAGGGGACACCAAGGCCATCGCCACTAGAGAGACGTTGTTGTTTAGCTACACACCTCACTGTTCTCCCAGGTATGCGGACGACAGTCGACAGATTGACCAGTAGGGGGCAGTGTACCAAACTCACCTGCCTTCCAGCTTAGAACCAGGGGGAGGCTGGTGGAGGCCGAGAATAGTAGGACAGGGCTCGTTGTAATGCTGCATGGAATGGAATGAGGAAGGGTGGTTTGATATACTATTCCTCATTCCATTCCATGCATTACAACGAGCCCGTCCTCCCATCTCTGCCTCCACCAGATCCCGCCTGCTTAGAACGACCCGTAAGTCATTGTCGTCTAAATTTGCGCTGACCTTTGCAGGCAATCTGTGGATTAGTTGCATCACTGAAATCTGACACCTGTCCCCTCTGCCCTCTGTGCCCCCCCTCTTCTCTCTCACTCTCTCTCACCCCCCCTCTCTCCTTCTCTCTCTCTCTCTCCTCTGTCCCCCCTCTCCCTCTCCTCTGTCCACCACTCTCTCTTTCTCTCTCTCTCTCTCTCACCTCCCCCTTTCTCTCTCCTCTGTCCCTCCTCTCTCTCTCACCCCCCCTCCCGACACACACACTCTCAGATCGCCCGCGAGGCTGAGGCAGCCATGTTCCACAGGCAGATATTCGAGGAGCTCCGCCGCACCTCCCACCTGACCCGCGACCCCTCCGAGTCCGTGGCCATCGGCGCCGTCGAGGCCTCCTTCAAGTGCTGCGCCAGCGCCATCATTGTGCTCACCAAGTCTGGCAGGTAGGAGGAGCCAGCCACCGGGCGGAGGGAACACAGCACTCCACGCTCTCACCTCCTCCTCTACCCCCACCCCTCCTCTTGACACCTCCTCCTCTACCCCTACCCCTCCTCTTGACACCTCTGGACACGGGAACATAAACACAGTCTGGTGTTAGGACACTGCTCACACCTCCTCCAGCCACAGTCAAAAGCAGCTAATTTGACAGGACTGGTGCTGTAAGGGAGAGGACGTGTTCCTCTTTAACCCCCCAGCCCTTTAAAAGAGGCCCAGGGCCAACTTTCACTGTGCACAATCCCTGATCGGCTCCTGACCTTTTGAGTCATGAACCCCGACATTTCAGTGGTTAATTTTAACTCCCCATTCCTTACTGCCTCTATCTGTCTCTGTCTGTCTCTCTCTCTTTCTCTCTCTCTCTCTTTCTCTCTCTCTACTGAATTTCAGTCTAGTATTATAATAGCAATCGAATCAATAATTTTAATATTTTGCTGTGGGTCTCCAAATGGCAAATTTCCTCAGCAATACATATATTTATTTGGAAGTGTAACCTGCTTCCCCTGTGTCTGTAGGTCCGCCCAGCTGCTGTCAAGGTACAGGCCCCGTGCCCCCATCATCGCTGTGACCCGCTGTGGACAGACCGCCCGCCAGTCCCACCTGTACCGCGGTATCTACCCCGTGCTGTACACCAAGCCCGCCAACGATGTCTGGGCTGAGGATGTCGACCTCCGTGTCAACTTCGCCATGGAGATGGGTGAGTAATTGGATTCTCTCCGGTTTTACGTTATCGTGTGATTACTCTGTGTACTACAATAGTAAATGACTATATAACAACAGTGATTATATATAATTACTATATAACAGTGATATAACAACAGTGATTATTACATGTATTGTATGTATAACAGTAAATCACTATGTGTTGAAAGCAACAGCCACTAACCATTACACTTATCTACTGCAAACCCTTCACCTGAACCGTTTTAATAAAAAATGTTGGAAGGACTTTCGTGGTTTTCGAGCCATGTACTAAGAACACACTCCACTTCAAAGCCCTTCCATTGACTGTCCTCTCCTCCTTCTCACAGGCAAGCACCGCAAGTTCTTCAAGTCCGGTGATGTGGTCATCGTTGTGACCGGGTGGCGTCCAGGCTCCGGTTACACCAACACCATGCGTGTTGTACTGTGCCCTTGAACGTCATTGAAGGACATTCCTGACCCCAACCACCCCCACACCCCCCCCACCCCCACCCCACCCCCTCTCCTGTAACCGCCCCGCCCCCCCCCCCCCCCCCCCCCAGTAGAGGCCTTCCGTCATCTATCCCCCTCGCCTCTCAAGACTCTTTAAGCAGAAAATAGGAATCCAACACCAGGTCACTTCTCCAAAGGACTTTTGGGGGTGCCACTCACACACAGACAGTATTTCTCTGCACTCCATGATTGCTCTCGCAAAGGGGTGTCATCTACCGTATCCAAGTCATCCTACCGGAGGTTTGCGCTCCTCTGAATGTCTTATGACGCAAACTTTTCTGTCTTGTATTTGTGCCTGACTTGAGTATGCATAGTGAACGATGTAGATGTTTTAACGTTTCTATGTTCATTATAAAATGGGAGTCAAGATTGTTGACACACATCTGCATGTCAGGAATATGAATAGATTGTGGATCCCTGCGCACACGGAAGGAAAGGGGTCAAGGTTTGCGTCTTCCCTATGGAGTCACTTCTGGGGCAGTTGTTAAAGATATGGTACGATGTTCACTAATCTGGAGTGTCACAAGACTGGGTTTCCATCTATTAAAAAAAAACACACATTGTGTTCTGTTGTTTCTTCATTGTGTGGAATGTTTCATAGATGTTTTAGATTCAGGGCATTGCCCTACTTTTCCCTTCTTGAGTTCATGAAGGCCTTGAAGCTCCAGACTTCCTGTTGCCTTTCACTTTTTGATTGTTAGGACCAGCAATGACATTAACAGTTCATCTCCACTTGAAACTATCAGGAACATTTACAGAAATATATATATATTAAATATCTGCCATAGTGCCATAACATCCATACCTGAGAGTTCATACTCAGTACACTTACTGTATACCTGGGGAGGCTGGTGGAGGTAGAAATCACGTGTGTTTGATACCAATTCCTCATTCCATTCTATGCCTTACAATGAGCCCATCCTCCGATTTCTACCTCCACCAGCCTCCCCTGGTACACTTACTGTGTACTGTAGTAATTCACTTGTCTCTCATAGCGTCATTCTGGTATCGTATGAGACAGCACCATCTAGTGGCCGTTTGTAGAATAAATCATACATTGAATTCTATTTCTATGGTAGACTACAAATATAATGGTATAACTAGAAATAGTCACTTAAAGAATATTCAGATGTTGGTTATCAGTGTTATCAAAGTCAAAGAGGGGAATTCCATTGAATGACCTTGAATGTGGGACTGTACTGGCCTGGAATGATTCGACAGCTGTATTTCCAGCAGTAGATTAAGGGGAAAGCAATTGGTAATCCCACAATTAGCTAAATCCCCGGGTTATTACATCTTTTTGTTGCAGAGGTAGCCTATTAATTGAACTGTTCTGCGTACGATGGTGGAACACGTTAGATAATGTCTTTGTATAAAACAGCAGAACAGATAAAAAAAGTAATCTGGTCTGTTTTGAATGTCAACACTAGGTGACAGCATGCACTTACAAATTAATTATAATCTGGTTTAAACTCTGTGACTTCCATGGCATTCTAGAGGATACTATCCAGGTCGTAGTACGCACTGCTGACATAACACTCAACAGACCGGTCTGTCAGGAGAGTGGCGCCAATGAGCTTCAAATGTTTCCCGGTTAAACTTCCTGGTTAAACTTCCTGATTTACCCAATATTGATTTGCTATTGGACTAACAACAGGTTGCCTGGCAACATGCTCTGTTTGTATAATGTAAAGGAACTATTTGAAGTTGGCCATTAGAAAATGGACCCCTTCATCGGCATCGCTCTTCCTCATTCTGTGGACCACTCTGACACAAGAATCACAGCCTGGTTGATCGAAGTGTGATTTTATTGCATTGAATTCGATAGCTAAAAATATAATATGTTGAACAATTAGCCATGGAATCATGTGGGAAAGTCAAAAGGCAACAAAATGAAAACAGTACAAATGAAATAAAGCCCCCAACACCATGAGGCCAGCACATCCTCCATACTGAATAAAGGTCCACTCAAGGCTATGTGATATTCAATCCAACCGGGCACCTCTGTTGCAGGGGAGGCTGGTGGAGGTAGAAATCGGAGGACGGGCTCATTCTAATGCATGGAATAGCCCGTCCTCCGATTTCTACCTCCACCAGCCTCCACGGCTCTGTTGGTGTTCTAGTGGGTGGGGGTGGGGGGGCAGGGGGGTGGAGAGGAATATTAATGAAGGATTGATCGACCCCAGTAGCAGGGCAGTGACTGATGCTATCTCTATCCCCCATTAGAACAGGGTCAGAGTCAGTGGAGGCCTCAGGCACCAGACCACCTGCCCCCCCAGGCTCAGTAACCAGGCAACTAAGGCCACTGGAAGGGATTCTCCAGGGAGGGACTGTATGGCCAGCTAATCTTTGTCCTTGACAGGTCAAAGGTGCAGATAAAAATAATGCAAGGTAAATACATGAAATTATATAGGAAAAAAAAGAGCAGATCTCGAGGGAATTTAGAGGCCTGGTTTGACCTTTTCAAAAAAACCATTCAGTTATTGATTCCTTATCAACTCAGCACAGCATGAGCCTGAGCATCTGTCTCACTCACACTGTATGTAATGAGAACTTGATAGGAAATGCCATAAAAACCAATACTAGTAGTTTATCACCAGATAATAATAAATAATAAGAGTAAAATACAAAGTAAAAGGGCACCTACAGTCAGGGTTTCTCATCAACTGTAGTCCGACACCAAGTAACAGCTTCAAGCCCTTTGATTGGTGCAATACACATTCCGGCCAATCTCCGTGAATGGTCGACTCTCAGATGTTTTATTGTCTGATGTTGACGCCTGCGCATGTCTCCCAACCTGTCAGGAGTTCCCAACCTTTCTCAGGAGGCTTCTCAAATATCCACTACTCCTGTCGGTGAAAACTAGAGCTACAATTGACGGTCAGTACCTTTTGGTATATCCAGTCAAACGCGCGCAGGCACACACACACGCACGCACACACACACACACACACACACACACACACACACACACACACAGATTATTGCGTACAGGGAAAACGCCACACACAGACCTCAGACATATATCTATTCCAGGGGAGGCTGGTGGAGGTAGAAATCAGAGGACAGGCTCATTGTAATGCATGGAATGGAATAGGGAATGGTATCGAACGTGTTCCTTCCATCAGCCTTCCCCTGATCTATTCTGTCTCTCTATCATTCCCCGGTGGAAATGAGGGTCTAATTATATGGCTACGGTGGCAGAGCTGTTAAACAGGACTGTGTGTACAGTACATTACATTACTCTGTCAACAAGCTTTCAGCACCATGTAGGCCAAGGTCTAGTGGGGAGATCTGCCTTGTTCATGGTAATCAGGATGTTGGAGGCTGAGCTTGAGTGTGTGAATATGATGCAGGAAGTTAAGACTAGCAGAGAATATGACAACAACAACTTAATGTGGGATTGAATTATTGACGCAGCTTATTCTTACTGTCCAGTCTCATCGTCCAAACCGATAATTCATTTATGAAAGTGTGGCGTAAAAAAATTAAATACACTTGCCGAGACATACATTCATGACTTCTGAACGAGCTCGAGGACGAGCGAGCAAAAACGAGTGGTTTGAATGTTCGTCGATTTACAGTGTATGTCCATTATGTCCAATATTGCTGAGACAAGATATCGGAAGACATTCCATATAAATATGTCAGTTAATTTCTGAAGCTACAAAAGTGCACTGTCAGTTCTTCGTCCTGCCATCAAGTCTGTTCAGGTGACCCTAAATTCACCACATCTCCACAATAGGTGACCACAATACAGTGATAGACATAAAAAGGGAAATAGATTTTTGGTTTCACTCACACAAATGTTAAATAATTGCTGAAAATGTGGCAACTAACAGGGTAAGACAAAATTGTCTGGAAAACAGTATTTAAACAAATGATGGAACACGAATTACAGAGTGAGGGAATACAATACATATCGTACGATTGATATTTTCATCTGGTTTTACATATAACCCAAATATATCCAAGTATTAGTATCCCTCCATATTCAAAGTAGTATAAGCAACATCCTGTAGAAAATACTCAACATCTGTCCCTTCATCCTGTTCATTCACTCTGAATACAAAAGAAATCAAGTCATCGACCTCCAATATGGATATGATCTCACCCTCCACTGCTAAAAACACACTGGAGAAAAATAGGTTGCCAGTGACGAAGGCAGCTTCTCATAATCCAGGCATTGAAAGGAGGGTGTGCTTTAACCTCACAAGTTAGAGGGCAGTTTGGACAGTACGCCCTCAGTCTCTGACATCTTACCCGGGGACCCTATGCTGCTGGCATGGGAGGGGGGCGCCGTGTCACTGGGATGGAAGGGCGGCGTTCCTTGGGACCTGGGAGTCTGAGGTTCCGATGCAGAGAGCGTTCGACTTAGGGGGGTGACGTGACCAGGGATGGGACTGTAGGGTTTACTGACGGCCATGGGGGAGGAGAAGGGGGAGAATCGAGGGACGGGTCCCACTGAGGGGAGACCCATGGCCCCCATGGCTGGGGGCCCCCCCTCATAGGCCTGGGGAAGAAAGCTGTGTGAGGTGGAGATAGTCCTGACGTCCTGGGAGAAGAGGTCCACCAGGGACTCTGCTCTCTCTCTGGGGGGGCGGGCGACCCAGGCAGGGCAGGAGGTCTGTGGGACAAGAGAGCTGTGAGAGCCCAGAGCGCTGGGGGGGTCGCTGTGATGCACAGTCCTACCCGTCACAGGGCTCTGGGTGGTGGGGCTATGGGCCAGGGGGGTGTAACAGGGGGACCCGTCTCCAGACCCGTACTGGGCGAGAGATGCCAGGGCAGAGTTCTCCGGGGGGACCCGGGGCAGGAGGACCGACTGCAGGCCAGCCAGACTGTGCTTCACCAGGGATGCAGCTGGTGATCCAGTGACTGGCTGCTGTGGCAAATACACACAGGGGGGTTGGGCGCTGGTGGTGAAGGGATAGTGGGGGATGTTGGGACCGCTGGGTGACCTGACTCCTCCTGCCCTCTCCTGACTGGAGCCCATCTGCTGAGTGCTGGCATGAGAGGAGGACTGCAGCTGGTTCAGGATGGGGCTGACAGAGCTGGAGATCAGAGGGTTTATGGTGGAAGCTGAGGAGGCCGGGCATCTCCCAGTGGGCCTAGCTGTTGCCCCTTGCTGGTGAGGCCCTGCAGCAGGCTGAGGGGTGGCGGCAGCGTATTGGAATGGCTGAGGGTGGAGCTGGGCAGTGCAGGTGGAGGGCAACCCTCGCAGGGACGCCTGTCTGAAGGGGAAGAATGAGGTTCTCTTGGGCTGGGGCTGGGGCTGGGGCTGGGGCTGGGGCTGGGGCTGGAAGCTACTGGCCAACGAGGTGGGCTGGGCGCTGGACGTAGGTGACAAGGAGAGTTGCTGCGCTCTGAGGGACGCCAAGATAGGAGTGTCCACCCCAGAACGGAACTTTGTGGAGCTGGTAGGGGAGCAAGCTCCTGACCCAGCGCAGGTGGCGGCGGGCGCCCCCACGTGGAACCTCCTGAGGTGGCCAGGCACCTCCCTGAAGGACCCCGACAGCGGGTGGTGGAAGAGGATGGGCGGCAGCTGAGAGTGGTGTGACAATGCCAGGGCCAGCGGGGTGGTTGCGGCGGCGGCCTGGAGGGGTGCTTGGACCAGCGGCGCCCAGATGACGGAGGTTGGCGACGGGGGCGCGGGGGTGGGGTTGAGGGCCTGGGCTGCTGCTGCAGCAGCCGCTACTGCCTGTAACACCTGGGTGCTGTGGGCCATGTCTCGGTCGTGCTGCACGATCCTCTGGATGATCTCGTTCTCTTCAAAGTTGAGGGTCGCTGAGCTCTGGTCGTGCTGGACTTTGTGTTGGAGGATTGAGTTCCTCTTTCCTGTTGGGAAGAACAGAGAAGAATGAGAGGCCTTGGTCACACACACATTGGTGCTTCTATAGGGCCTGGTGAATGAGCCTTCAATGAGGGCTGTTTAACACAATACTATGACCTCTGGCTAGTGAGATAGCCTTCCCCTTGGATGTAAGAATAGACATGTGCTGACATGGGAGATTGCCATCAGCCTGCTTTGCTTCGCTTCTCCTTTTCACATGCTTTGAAGGGCCAGTTTAAGCCCCCCGGTCAGAGTCATTAATGCATTAAGCACAACCAACGGTTTATAAAGAACATGAAAATGATCGATGCTCCTCATTTTCTGATACTGTACATCCATGAATGTTTTTAGGAACGACTTTAAATGAATGACATTTTTACTAAACAAAATGAATATAAATGAATGTGGACAAGGCATGTGAACATACTGTGCAAGCAAATAAAATAATAAAAACGAGAATAAAAAACAACAACTTCCTATTACAGTTTTTTCTTTTATTACACAACGAAGAGAAAGGATTGGCTCGCTGTGCAGTTCTCACCTATGCGGTCCAGGCGGTCGAGAGCGACGGTCTCGAAGGCCCTCCTCATCATGGGATACTCCTCCAGCACCTCGTTGAAGTTGTCCACGGAGAGAGAGTACAGGCGGCAGTAGGTGTCCGCTCGCACGCTCGCCGTTCTCCGGCCGAGTGTCAGCAAACAGATTTCTGAAGGTGGAATTGATCAATTGATCATCATCGGACCACTTCATGACGGACCACTTTCGTTGATTGTAGTTACAATACAACATTGGATTCACATAGTTGGTAGGTATTTACACGGTCTTTGGAGTTAAGCAGAATTACTGTGCACAAGTGGAATGCATGGAAGGGACACAGACCAATAAAACAATTGCTAATGTACCATGTGACATTATGAGAACGTTGTCATTACTAGTGATCACACGAGTACACAGAGTTGTTACACAGATACTGGGGCCGTGACCTATTTTGTTTAAACAGTACATTCCTATGAAATACTATGAAATGAAATGTGTTAGCGTAACTATTACATAACGAGTCACATAACTAACATTGTTATGGGTATGAATTGAACACTGTATGAATAACTGTATTATCATTGTTTATTTATTTTTCATTCGAAAAAATACATGTTCTATTTCTCTCAGTTTTTTTTAGGACTGAGCGCCCATTTATGGGAGGCGAAATTGTGTCATCAGTATAAGACGATAACACACAAAAAGAGCTGTGTTTTCTGAACTCCACAGATGGAGCACTTAATGCAATTTTTGCAGCTTAGAGTTTGTTCTGACCTCATCTGTCCTGTTAGATCAGGGGAAATAAAATAACACTCCGTTTAAAAAAAAACAAAAAAAGTAGGCATATTTTTTGGATACACACATATTGCGGATAAGGACATTCCCTATCCGCATTTGATGATGTTTATCTATTTATCTATTTATCATATCGTGCAAACATGGCAAATCTTTTACTTGCCATAAGTGCATGTAAGCCTTACTTAAACACACAATTCTGTTTTCATGTTGTCCACAATAATTGAGAGTTAAATGTCTTATAATACAGTATAATATTTAGTTTCAACAACTGAAATCCCGCCACTGTGTAAGGAATGAGACCACAAAGCTCAACTCCAACAACAAGAAATCCCTTGCCCTTATAAGGAGATTTGTAGAATTTTCCCATCTGCACTAGTCACATAAATTAATTTAATGAATCAATAGCTTATGTTTGAAGAAGAATCTCCCGGGCTTTTGAGCGATTCTCTCCATAAACCCCCACCCCTCCACACACACACGCACACGCACACGCACTCGCACTCGCACTCGCACACCCAAACACTCACACTCACACTCACACTCACACTCACACTCACACTCACACACACACTCACACTCACACTCACACTCACACTCAAACACACACACAATACCCTCATTGTGAGTCCCCCTGAGGGTGACAACTGACAACACTTCTCATTCCTACTCCCCACCCCCAAGCTCTCATCACCCTACTGTACCTCCAAAATATGATCCATCAGACAGCTTGGTCTCCTTGGTGCCCTTGGTCAGCACGCTCACCACCCCGTGCTGGATGAAGTACATCTTCTTGCCGACGGTGCCCTCCCTGACGATGTTGTCCCCGGGCTGGAAGACCTCGAAACGCAGCTTGGTGAGCATGGAGGTCACAAAGTTTGGGTCGGCATTGGCAAACAGGGGCATTGAGGCCACCAGCTTTCGACAGTTGAAGTTGACGATCTCCTGCACAGAGACAGAAACGTTGGAGACAGCGCCCCCAGCTAGCCCGTCGGCAGGCTCATGGTACACAAACACGTCTCATATGACACTTATTTAAGACATATGAACAGAGGGTCAATTGTGTTTACTTCTTCAGATCTGGACTATTAATAGGAAAACATCACGCCTTCATGACATTTCAACAGGGTCATAGAACATGTGTGGTGACGACCTCCAGGAATTCCATTCTGTAAATGCTCATTTAGGATACGCTAAAATTGGCTTTATGGTCCCTGTGGGGAAAGTCTGTCTTGTTCATTCATTACTTGGTCATCGTAAAAAAGTGTAGTAACATGGATATTCCCTTTCCTGGTGTAACGACATAGAAACTACAGAGTAACATAATAATAAGAAGAAATGCCATCCAGCTGACTGCTTTCATCCAAAGCGACTCACATTGCAGTGAGTGCACACATTTCAGTATATATGGTCCCAGCGGGAATCAAACCCACAACCTAAGTGTTGTTAGCGCCATGCTCTACCAACCGAGCCACAGAGGACCACGTAACAGTAACAGAGTAACAGAAGTAATTTCCTTTCGCTACAATTCAATCACTGTTGATATACCTTATCTGCAGCTACAGTTACCAACAAAGCAGTTGGTAAGCACATGGCATGAAGGCAAAAGCCTTGCCCAAAACAATTAACAGAAATGTCCTTCAACAGGATCGTCATTGTCTTGTGTAATGGCACTAAGCATCGCTGACAGTTCCAGGGTTAGTCATTAAGCTGATAAACAATGGCAGTCATGGTGTTGATAACAATACAGATGACTCAGCAAGAACCTGTGAGGTTCATTATCCCAACAATGGGACAGAGGGGAACGAGATCTCACCTCTTTCAGTGGTTCGTTCAGCTCCCCCAGAATGTTCTCCTCGTCAAACATCTTGCCCTGGTAACGGTGCTCGTAGTAGTCATGGATCCTCTGTCGCATGCTGGCTGGGAGCTTGTGGAAGGACATGTACTGCTCCACCTGCTTGTACTGTAAAACCACAGAAGAAAGAGCCGTCAGACGACCGACACGTGTGTTGTTTTGAATAGTTTAGCGTAATATCTGTTTGTCTTGTGAGCTAAACTGTTTGCGCTGAGTCCAGGGGAGGCTCGTGGAGGTGGAAATCGGAGGACGGGCTCATTGTAATACATGAGGAGCGGTATCAAACGCACGTGTGTGATACCATTCCTCATTCCATTCCATGCGTTACTCTGAGCCTGTCCTCCGATTTCTACCTCCACCAGCCTCCACTGGTTGAGTCTGACAGTCCCTTGCTGTGTTAACTGGGGAGGTAAGCTTAAATGTAGCAAATCGATATCATCGCTGTCAGTTAACCGCCATCATATAATCCTACTCTATGGATAGTGGATGGAAGTGTGCAAACCAAGTACTAGTGCCGTCCATAAATTCCCCTCGCTGCTAAAATCTCCACCTGATTCATCAGATAAATCCAGTTTGTAGTCAGCAGTCTGTAGGTAATCACATTAACCAGTGTGTCCTTGAGGAGCATCCTATCTAACTGCAATAGAAGGCTCTCTATCTCCATAGAGAGTAGATGTGCACAACATAAAGGTGCTTCCTTTTCCTCCTTCTCCTTCTCCTCCTCCTCCTCCCACTCCTCTTCCTCCTCCTTTTATCTTTTAATTTCCTCACACTGTCTCTCTCTCTCTCTCTCTCTCTCTCTCTCTCTCTCTCCATCCCTCTCCATTACTGTCTCTCACTCTCTCTTGCCATTTGTCTCTCTCTCTCTCTCTCTCTCTCTCTCTCTCTCTCTCTCTCTCTCTCTCTCTTTCTTTCTCTTTCTCTCTCATTCCTATGAAGGCCATATTCCTGTTGAGGTTCCAGCTATAGGTTTCCATTAAAACTGAGGACATCACAAATTCAGTTTCTTGGTATGCCAGTTTCATAAGTTATCTTCTTGAACCTTGGTTTTTACGACTTTTCCCAACTTGAACTCTTTCCCTATTATCATTTTATGATCGCATGGCATTTCGCATGGCATTTCTTCAGGGGAGGAATCGGAGGACGGGCTCTTTGTAACGCATGGAATGGAATAAGGAATGGTATCAAAGACGTGTTCGACACCATTCCCTATTCCGTTCCACGCATTACAATGAGCCCGTCCTCCAATGTCTACCTCCACAAGCCTCCCCTGCTTTTCTTCACCTCCAAGCCCCCCACCCCTTAGCCCCCTAGCCCACTACTCCCCTCCCGGGACGGGAAAAAGACAAAGTCACTCACTTTCTCCTGGTACTGCCGTCGAGATGAATCCAGGGACTGGATGAGTGCTGTGGCGTGTCCCACGAACATGGCGTAGCAGGTGGCGCCCACGATCATGCTGAGGATGGTCAACCACACATCCGCCAAGCCCACGGGCGGATACATGCCGTACCCGATGCACAACATGTGGCTCATGGCCTTGAACAGGGCGTAGGAGTACTGCTGTCCCCAAGTGTCATTCTGCAGAGGGAGAGAGCAGAGGGCTTGAGGATGAGGGTGACCACCCACTGTCAGATGAAGGATCCTCCTCTAACCCCAGGAAAGAGATAAATTGATGCTTCTCTACTGGCATTATGTTAACTAATTTGAGTGAAACAATTCATGTTGTACACACACCACACACATACACACACACACACACACACACACACACACACACAGAATGCATTATATAGACAGGTGCTATAAACAATCACAGTCAAATTGGCAGGTAATCTCGGAACACAGAATCTCAGAACAAAGAATCTCAGAACAAAGAATCTCAGAACAAAGAATCTCATATCTCGATTGAGATTCCGGGGGTGTAGAAAGGAAAACCGGGGACGGGAAGTTGTCAGCAAGTCACCACCTCCCAAAAGTTTTCATTGCAGCTTCACATGAGCCACACGCTATGCCCCTCCCATTCTGCCATGCCCCTCCCATTCTGTTTACAACCTGATCTGCGCGCATTACACAAAATGAAAACTAGCTGAAGATGTTTTCGATGCCATCATTTCATAGTTGAGCAGTGTGCATTAAATTCCCTGTTTGAAAGAACATTCTGCTTGAAATCCCCTGGCCCAATTTCAAGCACCGCCTCAACTTCTCTCTATTTATCGAAAGAATCTGTGGCACTGGTTTAATTCACCAGATGGATAAGTGTAGCCACCCCCCCCAACCCCACTTGCATTACGCTTTACTCTCCATTGATGGAGAGTCTGACTTAGTGAGACTAAGTGCCAGGTAACGAAAGCTGTAAAAAGAGTACTCAAGTTTTGGGAACATCCTGGGAACACCCACCACCATCTTGTTTCTGGTCACCCAACAGTCGGACGGGAAGTCCTGCAGCATGGGCACCAGGAACTGCAGACAGCCGTCCCAATGACACAGCAGCAGCATCATGGCAATCAGGTTAACAATGCGCACCATGGCGCTGGCCAGATCATAGGTCATATGAAAAATCTATGAAAGAGATTATGAACATTAGTGGAGCCTAAGCAGGCAGACATGTATTTTCACAGTGTAAACAAATACACAATTTCAATTTGCTCCCATGAAATCGGTGGATTTGTAAAGTGCAGTAGGTGCTATGTGGGCCAGGCCTCTTCCAGACCGCATTGTTCTTAAACTGCAATAGACCCCCCTGAGCACTATGGAGTTATGTCATCATTTTCAAGTGTCACTAATGGCCCACATGGTACATGACCTTGGGGGGTGGGAATTAAATTGTACTTACAGTGAAAAATCATACTGAGAACTGTCCCTTCTCTACAAAGTAAAGTGACCATATGTGTGGTTATGTGTGACGACATGATTGCGTCACAGTGAGGGGTGAACACTTTTAAAAACATAACGCAGCTGAGCCAGGTTAAGGGGCGACAAATTAATTTTAGATTTTCTCTTGTCTGCTTTTCCCTCTACGTTGTAAAGGACATTGTCACATAACACATTTGCTATGACGGGTCCATCATCAAACCCAGCCTCCCTCCCTACCAGCAGAGGCTGGTGGAGGTAAGAAAATCGGCGGGCGGGCTCATTAACCCGTCCTCCGATTTCTACCTACACCAGCCTCCCCTGCTCCTTACCTCCTCCCACTGGTGGATGTAGCGGATGAGCCTGGAGAGACGCAGCAGCCTCAGCAGACTGAGGATCTTGGTGAAGCGGACAATCCTCAGCGCCCGGGCCGTCTTGTAGAACTCCGAGTCGATGCGCGTCTCCACGATGAGGAAGATGTAGTCGACGGGGATGGAGGAGATGAAGTCCACGATGAACCAGCTCTTCAGGTACCTGATCTTGATCTGCTGCGGGTCCAGGACGATCTCCGTGTCGTCCTCCTTGACGATGCCCGTGCGGAAGTTGAGCACCAGGTCGATGAGGAAGAAGGTGTCGGAGACCACGTTGAAGACGATCCAGGGCGGGGTGTGCTCGTCCTTGAAGAAGGTGATGCCCACCGGGATGATGATCAGGTTGCCCACCATCAGCAGCAGCATGATCAGGTCCCAGTAGAACCTGCAGGAGGACCAACCACAGAGAGACAGCCTGGCAGTTAACAGAACGCCAACGTCACCTGCTGAAGACTGAAGGGCAGCACACACTTTTCATTGGCCTGCATGTGTAACACCTGAAGAAATGTATTGCTTTATTGTTCTATTTTGTAAATTTGTAAATTTGTTATTGCTATTTTGTTAATATTTTGCTATTTTGTAAATTTGTTGTCAATATTTGCTGTTGTTTTTTATGTCCCATGCACCAACCTCACCAAGTCAATTTCCTGTATGTGCAAATATACTTGGCCAGATAAAATAATTCTGCTTCTGATTCTGATTCTGAAAATATGTTATTATTATTACTATAGGAAAGCTATTACTGTACTTACCAAACATCACAATGGATACAATGGATTAATAGATTGTTTGGGTGTAGAGACAAATAAAATGTGTGTGAGTGCAGAATAAAATCATTAAAATTCTAATTATAATAGATACAATACATAATTATTATTGTTTTAAAAAGCTTTACTTCAACTTTCATTCTTCTACTCAAGTAAGAGTCCACATTAGTTAGGCCTAGGCCTCAAGTGGAGCATCTTGCTCTTTAAATGTACCATGTACAAATGTATGCCAATAACAATTCCTCTTGGAAACGTGGGTACTTGAATGTTTAAGGGAGCAGGCCAAGCACAGAGGTATTTGTTTTTCAGAGAGTATGTGTTTGGTTGTGTATTCTAGTCCATTCTCGTGTTGTAATTAACCAGTGATCGATCCTGCAGGAGGATGATACACCTTCAGCCCAGTATGGATTGCATAGAGAGCATGGGTCGGCGTTTGAACCTGTCCTATGGGAGTGCACACATTACCCAAGTTACGCCTCCCTATAGAAGGTAGCACAGCATGTAGAATATATCTAAATCATTGAGAAAAGATGTGGATCTAAATAGCAACTGCTGGTGGTTACAGGTCATAAAAAACATTCTCTCGTGGATCGTGGATACATCACTTCATATTCATTTGTGGTTTTCAGGACCAAGCACAAAGAACAGATGATCTACAGGGAAATCTGCAGTCCCCACTAAGCTTGCGCCTGGAATGAACGTTTCAGTCAACAAATGTTCCACCGCATTCATCTCCACGTTTCTGTGCCAGTCAAACCACCGATGTGTCAGATGTTAGGAAGCATCTGTAGTAATAATACAAATATCTCTTTCTACCACAAACCTCAAATTAATAACAAATTAAGCATAGTGCCACAGGGGCATTTACTATGTTACTGCCAGTGTGATGTGAAGTGTTTTTAAATCAGGTTCGCTGCGCATACTGGACGAGGAGAAGGCAGAGTACCACTGGTGAGTATGCAGTTACATAAATACACTGTTGCTTGCAAAGGCCTACACTCTTAGAAAAAAGGCTTCCGAAAGGGTTCTTCGGCTGTCCCTGTCCACGTGGAACCCTTTCGGATTCCATTTAGAACGCTTTTGGATTCCATTTAGAACCTTCTTTGAAAAGGGACGGCCGAAGAACACTTGATGGTTCTAGGTAGCACTTCTTCCCCCCTAATAGCCTGCATTGTAATCACTAATATCCTGCGTCAACCAGAGAACATAACAGCCTCACAAAAAACACAACACACGGAGGGCAGGCCAGCCATTTGTTCTAATCAGCTTTTGTGTTGTTCCCTGCCAAACGAAGCACTTGCATTCCTCTGTTCATCTGTTCATCTGCCTGTTGTCTCTGCAGTGACACACTGGTCCTAATTGCACTTCCCCTCTCTGGCTAAATCCACCGTTATCTCCCGGGAATCCATGTCATCTCCAGGACTCAGCTCTCAGCAGCCAGATGTTGAGTAGTTAGCATTACCGCTTTGCACACGTCACTCTGTAGCAGGAGCACAGGAACAGCTGGTCCAAAAAAATGAACAGTACTTTACTGCCCGCATAGACTGCATGAACATACAGCGGCCCGCGCGTTCGCTGACTGTGCATACAGACATCTCCAACCACAATACATGCACCGACCACCACTGAACTGGAACCCATGCTACGGCATCTGATACGGCCAGCCTAGGGAGGCTAGTGGGCATCCACCTTGTTCCCTATGTGATGTCAGCATCTGCATACAGGGTTAGGGGGACAGGCGTACTGGGGTCAGAGGCGTACTGTAGCTGTGGACCTATAGATTGACGGGAAGAGGACTCTTACAGTATGTGGGCCGGGTGAGGAGATGTCAAAGAGCAGGAGCGAGCCAGAGTTGCAGGCCAAGGGAACACAAAAAGGCTTAAAATGGTGAAAGAAGCTTAGATCAATCAGGACAGCTGAAAAAGGATCACATTTGTCGTGGATACTTATCTCTAGTGGCCAGAGCAGAGTCTTTATGCACCACATTATGCATTCAGCTCAGTGGCTTACACACCTGTTCAAATTAAGGTCAACCTGACCAGCGTTTAGCAATCTATTTAGCAATGTTTACAGTGTGTGTGTGTGTGTGTGTGTGTGTGTGTGTGTGTGTGCGTGTGTGTGTGTGCGCCGTTCTACAACCTAGAGGAATCTAACCAATCAGAAAGTCTATGCGCCACATCATGCATTCAGCTTAACAGCTTACACACCTGTTCAAATTAAGGTCAACCTGACCGGCGTTTAGCAATCGATTTAGCAATGTTTACAGTGTGAGTGCCGTTCTAACAACCTGGAGGAATCTAACCAATCACAACGTCTCTACAGGGACCAGTATGTTAATGCTGATTCTGCTCTCAGAGAGGAGGATATTACACTGACTCATCCAGATGTGTGAGAGGTTACAAGCAAGACAAATTATATTGTGGCTGTGTGGAAACCCACTGCACTGCCCAGCAGCGCACTAATGGGAATATAGCACACAGTGTATATCGTAGAGGAGATTATTAATTAATTATTTATCATTATCATTATGAAGTGATAATAATACTAAAAACTACAGTACTGATTTACTATTCCAAGTAGGTTATTTACAATCATCAGGCTATAGCCTTGCAGAGAAACAACAACTTCAGCAGTTAGCAGTTAGCTTCACCACGTTACTGTCGGAACTCTTTCACCACCAACTGTCAGGCGTTCACCCAAATGATGGTCCTACGTGGCTCAGTTGGTGGAGCACGGCGCCAACAACGCTTAGGTTGGGGGTTCGTTGCCCGCTGGGACCGTATGTACTGAGAAATGTTTGCAATGCACTGCAATGTAAGTCGCTTTGGATAGAAGCGTCAGCTAAATGGCGTATGTATAAATCAAGCATAGGAGTGTCATGACACCTCAAAGGCACCACTGTGCCGACAGCTGGTCTGCCGGTGGAGTTACGCGACGGCCACTCACATCATTCCAATCACTCTGCTGTGTGTGGCGAGCGCTGGCCCCTCCCCGTCCACACCATCTCTACTCCATTAGATTAATTGTGTTGTCATAATCTCCTCTGATGTGTGCTTCTAATATCTTGAATGGTCATGTTACCCTATTTTGATTACCCCATTTTCAAGCCCCTGCTGCAATCTCTGTAATCCATTGCCCTCTGTAAATTATAAAAAAGTGTAATTCAGATGAGTGGAAAAAAACGTCTGTGACACACACCAGAGTACTACTGGTTGGTGAAAATCTGATGAGAGCAGGGCTCAAGGTTAAATGTTATGAAAACCTCTTTCTGCCTTCAACAACAGGAACACCTGGTTTCCATATTACACAATGAACAGTTGCATACTGATAGCCTGACTCTCTCTCACACACATATTCACACATACATGCACACACACATGCACATACGCACATGCACACACATGCACACACAAATACATACGCACATACATGTACACATGCACACATACCTACATATACACTCACACACACACACACACATACACACATGCACACACACATACACACATGCACACACACATGCACACACACACACACACACACACACACACACACACACACACACACATATACACACATACACATAGACATAGACATACACATACACTGTATGAGCATACATACTCTATGCTCACACACATACAGACGCACATGCACACACACATGTACATACACATACACATATGCACATACTTATACACACACAGACACAGACACACACACACACACACACACACACACACACATACACACACACATATACATATGCACATACATATATACACACACACACACACACACACACACACACACACACACACACACACACATACATATGCACATGCCCATACACATACGCCCACACACACGCACATAGACACACACATATACATACACATACTGTACACATGCACACACACATACACACACAGACGCATACGCATATGCACGCACACACACATACACACACAGACGCATACGCACATGCACGCACACACACACACACACACACACACACACGTACATGCACACACACACACACACACACACACGCACACACACATATACACACACACGCACACACACTCACACACACATGCACATACAGACACACATACACACACACATGCACATGCACATGCACATGCACATACACACACACACACACACGCACGCACGCGCACATGCACTCACACATACGCACATACACACACACATACACACACGCACATGCACAAACACACACACACACATACTCACATGCACAAAAGACAAACAAACAAAAAACAAACACACACACACACACACACACACATCTTTGGGAGAACAGTAAGTTCCTATAGACGCAGAAACAATGTCAGCATTAGTTGCCTCTAAGAGAATTTTGCCTGCCAGTTAACTCTTTAAGATGTGTATGAAATACCAGCCCAGTCAAAACCCAATGAGTGAGTCTAAGTCAGACTCAAGGGTAGGGTGGAATTAATCAAATTAATAATAATAATAATAATAATAATAATAATAATAATAGTAATACATTTATTTTGTATAGCGCTTTTCTCAGTACTCAAAGACACTTTACATCTGAGGAGAAGACCATCAATAATAAATAAAATAAATACTGCACTAAAAACGAAAAGTACAGACAGCAAAGAATTGTCAGGTACTGACAGACCAAGGTAGGGGGAAAGGTACTGACAGACCAAGGTAGGGGGAAGGTACTGACAGACCAAGGTAGGGGGAAAGGTACTGACAGACCAAGGTAGGGGGAAAGGTACTGACAGACCAAGGTAGGGGGAAAGGTACTGACAGACCAAGGTAGGGGGAAGGTACTGACAGACCAAGGTAGGGGGAAAGGTACTGACAGACCAAGGTAGGGGGGAAGGTACTGACAGACCAAGGTAGGGGGGAAGGTACTGACAGACCAAGGTAGGGGGGAAGGTACTGACAGACCAAGGTAGGGGGAAGGTACTGACAGACCAAGGTAGGGGGAAAGGTACTGACAGACCAAGGTAGGGGGAAAGGTACTGACAGACCAAGGTAGGGGGAAGGTACTGACAGACCAAGGTAGGGGGAAAGGTACTGACAGACCAAGGTAGGGGGAAAGGTACTGAGAGACCAAGGTAGGGGGAAAGGTACTGACAGACCAAGGTAGGGGGAAGGTACTGACAGACCAAGGTAGGGGGAAGGTACTGACAGACCAAGGTAGGGGGAAGGTACTGACAGACCAAGGTAGGGGGAAAGGTACTGACAGACCAAGGTAGGGGGAAGGTACTGACAGACCAAGGTAGGGGGGAAGGTACTGACAGACCAAGGTAGGGGGGAAGGTACTGACAGACCAAGGTAGGGGGAAAGGTACTGACAGACCAAGGTAGGGGGAAGGTACTAGACATTAAAGGCACATTTAAAAAGATCAGCTTTGAGAGAATGTTTGAAGGAGGAGAGTGTGTTGATTTAATGACCACAGAGAAGCTGGTCTCATATTGGTTTCATCTATTGCATCTAATCAAATAGTAGCTTTGGACACTGCAGGCCTATGAAACTCTATGTCAACAACCGTGGTTAACCACAAACTTGTAAGTTATACATGCCATTTAGCTGACGCTTTCATCCAAAGCGACTTACGTTGCAGTGAGTGCATACATTTTTCAGTACATATGGTCCCAGCGGGAATCAAACCCACAACCTTAGGATTGTTAATGCCATGCTCTACCAACTGAGCCACTGAGGACCACACCAACTGAGCCTTATGTCCTTCATACAATCACTTTATGTGTTACTGTAAATGAAAGACCTCCTAAAGACCTCTTCACCCCCACTACCCCCATGTACAAGTTTCTTTCCTGTTAATAAAATAAATATATATATATATATATATATTATTTAAAAAAAATAGCATTGTGACTGCCTATGGCCCCTGGTCTGAACATTGATTACTTTATCTTATGATGACTGATGGATAGATGATTTACTTACTTAAACAAATGTATTTGTTGTAAGTTGCTTTGGATAAAGGCGTCTGCTAAATGCCATAAATGTAAAAAATGTAAATGTAAAGCTCACATTTGGTGGAATTGTACGAATGCTTTTAGAATAGTGTCCTGTGAGAGTTATGGGCCTGTCTTTGTGTAACCAACTAATCAATCAATCAATCAAGCAATCAAGCAAGCATTCAATCAAACAATCGAATGGATTATGATTTATATGTATCTTCTAAACAAGAATTACCTAAAATCACTGTACGGATGAATTATCCAAAATCCTGCAGACTTCACGCGCTCTCGCTCGTGCTCCACGGCCCTCTCACTCCCTAACATTCGCAAAGAGAACTTGTTGACTCCGGGTTGAAGCAGTTGCCCAAACTGCCGGTGCATGAAGCCTGCTTGGTACAACCTCTCGTCGTCAGGCATGATTTGTTCGGATCCTTCTAACTTGATGAAACTCGAGTGGTCAAAGGGAGACGGTCGCCGGGCTGCGCCACCTCGGCCACCCTGTGCTCCCTGGTCGGCCCACGCGCCGTGTTCTCCGGGGAAACTCTCCTCATTAACACTAGCATCTGCCTCCGGGATGAGGCGCCGCTGCTCAGCTGGATCAGATCCGAGGGTATGTCGACCAGTGATGGAGGAGAGACTGCCTCTGAAAAGCCGACAGTCGCCGTTCAAGTTGGTCTTGACGCCAATGTCCGTTTCCAAGTCTCCGCTCTTGGTGCTTTTGCAACTGCTTGCGGGGGATGGCGAGGGCAAATGCTTCAGTCGGATACTTTTCTTCTTGGTGTCCTTGTCGCCGTTTTCTCCTTCGTCAATCACACAGGCTTTATTTTGGCCAATGTTTTGCGGTAGGCTGTACAGCCGTTTGCGCATGGAAGAATGAAACCTTTCCATTGTGGTATTTCGGAGACGCACTCTATGATAAAACCGCGGACAAAGAAATTAAAATATATGAGCAATGACAAAACATGTATCTCACAGAGTCAAATTGTTCAGGGTTATAAACAGAGACGATGCATCCTCAGGACAGGTCGAATCTTATTTGACACTTGGAACGTGCCTCTCCCGGTTTCAACAGTTCATGCCGCTTCAGTCCAACAGTCACATAGAACATACTCAAAAAATGCATGAAATCCAGGTGCAGGTATTCTGAAATCAAAGTGGAGAGGAGGAGGACGCATCGGGATGCTGCATGCTGTGTGTCGGACGTGCCGGGGTGTGAGGATGATGCTGAGATCCTCAATGACAAAGCATGATCTCCTCCCCAAATATTTGAGCCATGTCAATAGAAAACGATGACACGCATTCACGCAGTCCGTACCAGCATTCAAAGACCGCTGACATCACTGATCCATCATCCTCGTGCTTTCTAATAACGTGAATATTAATGGAGCTAATCTATCGGGTTGCCATAGGAGCGAGGACAGCACATGCGCTTAGCCCTCTCCAGTCAGGACGGTTAAACGGACGCTATCAAAACCCATTGGTATTGATGACATGGGTTTTTTGTGCAAATAAACTAAAACACTGTTTAGTTCAAATACAAAAATCTTTAAAATTAACATATTTAATTAAGAAGTAATTAAGAATTAAATCACAGTGGCCCTAGCCACTAGACAAACATAGAAACTAATGATCAGTTTATTGATCACTGCTGGTCAGCAATTGTAACCACGTGTAACCATTCGTGTATGTTACAATTGGATTGAGAGGAGGAGTATTTGTTGTCCTGGTGAGAGATCTGGTTTTACATGGAGATACCGGGAAAACTGGCAAGACAAAAAGATAGCATCATCTGAGAACACAGAAGAGTTCTGATGGTGTTATCCTTCCTTTCATGATTTCGGCGCATATAAAGCCTTTTTTTTTTTTTGTTCAATTGGCGTCGTAATTTCTATGGAATTATTGCCTCTGGGATAGTCGCTGCTTGAGCTTGAAGAATGTGTGTGTGTGTGTGTGTGTGTGCGCGCGCGCGCGCGCGTGTGCGCGCCACCACTTATACTAACACAGTCTTATAGGTTCTGTGGTATGGGAGCTTTTCCAATGTAATTTATTTTCTACCCTTTACAGCTCTAAATGTCTTTCTACACCAGTTTTATTTACTGCGCAATTCAACAATAGATACTATCAATCAGATAGGGAACCAAATCTCAAGAATGCAGACAGCTTGGTAGTGGGTTATTCCCTGTTTTCTATATCAGTTACTACTCTTCAAACACTTCATTAGGAACACTTATAGTGGAGGTGGTGTAATGGTGTTGGGAATGTTTTATTGGCACAATTTGGGCCTGTTAACACCAATCAATTATCACTTGAATGCCACAGCCTCTTTGAGTGTTGTTGCTGACCACGTGCATCCCTTCATGGCCACAATTTACCCATCTTCTAACATGACAATGAGTTCAGTGTTCTTCAGTGGCCTAACCCTAACCCTAACCCTTCCCAGTCAAGGATGTCAATCATGTCATCATGGACCAGAATCTCAAAGGAATGTTTCCAACATCTTGTGGAATTAATGCCACAAAGAATTGAGGCTGTTTTGAGAGCAAAGGTATTAGTATACCTACCCAGTATTAGTATAGTGTTCCTAATAAAGTGTCAAGTGAGTGTATATCAGTGTGTGTGTGTGTGTGTGTGTGTGTGTGTGTGTGTGTGTGTGTGATAATAACATAATCAATAAAATCATTAAACATTGTGATAAATGTTTGAGTCATTATGTACAGTCTTTCGAATCTGTAATAAATCTACCATTTTAATGTAAAGAAAAAAACTTTTTTTGCTACACAGAATGATTGTTGTTGGTATTATTATGACAACAGTCTTATTCATCTTATATATAAACCAGATTCAAATCCAATCACTGTTACTATCATATTACTGCCCACAAAAGTGTTCTGTAAACATTGTCTTATACCCAGTATTAAATGATGCAGCATCACTGTAACAAGCTTAATTCTGATATTGTGTTCCAAGGCAATGATATTGACAGGTGATTCAATAGTGCCCCCCTAAGTTGTGTCCATGCAATTTCATCTCATAAAGGGATTCTGAGACTATACCAGTGGAGGCTCGTGGCGATAGAAATGGAATGGAATGAGGATGCCATTCTGCATTCCATCCCATGCATCACAATGGGCCTGTCCTCCGATATTTCTACCTCCGCCAGCCTCGACTGGCCGATACAGTAATGCAGAGGTGAGATTGCCTCCCCGCTGCTGCTCTGACGGTTTATCTCAGCAGTCACATGGGTCCTTCTCTCCTCATCTGCTTACCTTCATCTGCATTCTGCACATTCTGACGTCAAAGAACTGGACTGGTCAGAGCACATTCTCCGCTGCAGATGTTGCATCTACTAGGGTTGGGGCAAGTTCCCTTTCAATTCCATCAATTCAGGAAGTGTTTTGAAACTCCTGGTCAATTCCAAATTACAAAGCTTTTTATTTTTTCAGTTTACAGTAGAATGTACAAAACCCACACCGTTGAGTTACTGACCATTGGGATATACAGTATACCCAGACACTACAAATAGGCCGAAAAATTATTTAAAATGAATGCACTTTTTTTTCAATTGCCTAATTGGAATACAATTCAGTGCCGGAATGTATAGAATTCAAAAGAAATTCGTCCCAACCCTGGCATCTACAGTACCATGTAATCCCGTAACCCAGAATATGATCTGAGACTATCTACCATGTTGTTTTAACCAATCCCATGACTTCAGATCCTTGCAGAAGAAGGCACTTTATTCAACCTTGCTCCTCCCAAGACTGCATGGAAGGCCATGGTTGTAACAGTGATTCATTAACAATATTACAATATTATTACATAATGAATATAAAAACACTGTTCACATTGTGATTCAAGATAATGTGTTGGTGTCAAAGTATGATGACTTCCTCCACTGTGCCAATCTGATTAAATGGCCTGTATTGGCAACTGTGAACATGGATTACATGTCAGTTTTGAAGGCAATACAGAGTAAAAGTCCCTTGTCTGATTGAAGTGATGTTATTTTCCTGAGTGACCCTTGGAATATGGTTTACAACAAGAGGTACCAGACCCCAAGATCTCTGTTGATAACATGTCAAACTCCCTGGCGCCGAGCCTAACTGAGATGAGCCTCATGCCCTGGTTTCATGTTTATTACCTACTATAAAATTGACAGCAAACTCTTTGTAGTTGCCACTTCCCTGCTGACCGTTCTCCTGGACAGTAGTTTGGTGTCCCAAGTCGACTTGACTAATAAATTGTCTTTATTCAACTTTCAATTTCAGTATCTACCTTCTTCCACGAGTCATTGGATCTTATTCTTCAATATCAGAAACATCATCATCATCAGAAACATCATCACTGTTTATATTGTTTATACTGTTTATATTTTTTTAGTACTTCTATTTTATTTTATTTTATTTTATTCTATTTTAAAACTTATTGTTGCACTACTCTGTGGCACTGTCACTTTTGCATTTCACTGTATACTTGTATGCACATGACAAATAAAGAATCTTGAATCTTGAATCTTGAATCATAACACTGATGTACTGTAGTGGACTGTGTCTTTCCACCAAAGTGCACTTTTCTCATCATATGTACTCATGCAGACCCTTGTCTCTTACCTTGCAGTGAGAGGAGGTTATGATCTTAAGATGTATTTGCTGATGTCATGAAATAATACCCCATCTCCCTATCGTACCTCCACCCCTGGGCTTGGCTACCTGTAGCTTACTCCATTGAGCTACTCAAAGGCTCACTAGATGGTGCTGTTTCCTTTTGAAACACTGAAAAACAGAGTGCATACCAGTACATTTGAATACTGTGTACATTTACATTTACATTCATGGCATTTAGCAGATGCCTTTATCCAAAGCGACTTACAGCAAATACATTTGTTTAAGTAAGTGAATCATCATGTGTGTGAGTGTGCATGTCTGTAATGTCTTCTCTTTTTGAAGGCACCTTTGTATATTAAATATGTGTGTGTGTGTGTGTGTGTGTGTGTCTGCATGCATGCATGTCTTTTTCCTACTTTTTGATTTGACTGAATGAAAACCTGGATAATGTTACACAAAGCTACAGTAGCACATAGTCGGTTCTAACTGAAATAATCAACTCAACGTCGACAATTGGCTTTTGAGATTTTTATTCTTAAAAATGACTTGGGATCTTGGGATTGCTTTACAAGTGTCAATCCTGACATAGGTCCTCTTGCACTGCCCCCTACTTTAGCTATAGAGAATGCATGCAGCTGTATGTTACCAACGCTCTAAAGGTGATCCTAATATATTAAAGCTTTATTACTGAGAAAAATCATAAGCTGCAATAATTTTTCAATATATCAATATGGATAATAATTGCATAGGATAATAGCCATGCTATACAATACACATACATTAAATCAAAAGTAATAGGTTAAGGGTAAGATTACGGTTACTAAATTAAGTTTATACAGATCTTCATTATTTTCCACATTTAAGTGCATCATATGAATATTCTTCATATTACTACATGGATTAGTTATAGGCCTATTCAGTGATTTGATACATACATACAGTACAGTAAAATATATGAATTCTCAATCATAATTAAGAGGGACATTGCAAAGCCCTTAAATGTAACTGATATCATTTGATAAAATGTTAAACGAGTACCAACTTATAAAATGGTATGCAGCGGAATGATAAACTGTACAAAACTGTCATACCAGATTATGGTGGCATATTTCTTTTACATTGCAAAGTTCAAAAATCCTCCTCGAACACAAATATTAATTATCTACATGAAGCCACTCTCAAAAAAAAAAAAAAAAAAAAAAAAAACGAAAAGCCATTTCTGTATCAAACAGAAGGTTAACGTCTTGCATGCATGCATTACTTCAGAACTCTTAAAAATGGAAAGAAATCACCTGATTGGAGAAGAAGAAAATAAAAATTCATAAGTAAACAGCAACAACTGCATGCAGCAACAATGGATATAATGCGTATACTTTCATTATGGGCCAGGACACGATGGGCCCGTCATCCTCATACTATTAAATCATAAGGCATGCCTCATACAGTACAACCATATAGCTCCGCCTCCTCCTCCATTCTTAATGGCAGATATTTCTTATTAACAATTGCTATGAGATCCCCTCTTGTTTACCTTCATGTGGTCAATACATACGTTCTGTATATGTTAGGATCTGTGAATGAAGGAAAAGGCACGTGTCGTTAGTGTGTCCTGTTGTGCAAGTGCATCAGGTTTTTCAATTACACATTGTTTCAGGGGAGAGTTCACATACGGTTTGGCTATTTTGAGGCCACAGATTATTATATCACATAACAGGCGTATAACGGTTGTAAGATTGATTGACAGTTAATTTCCTTTTGGAACGAACACTTACTTACTTGACAGTCGGCTCAGTTTGTGTTCCTCTGGCGCAGGTTTTTGTCTTTGTGGTTGTTGGTGGAATTAGTTTTCCTAAAATAAGATAAACAAATGATACAATTAGGCTAATATCTGACCCGGGGCGAACATTAGGGCCTACTTAACATGTCAAATGTTTGTAGAGTGCCGTATTCCTTAGAGGCAATATGTGGTTTAACAGCTACATCAAAAACAAATATAATACTTTGCTAAATACAGTTGCACTTACATTGGCCCGGCTGGTTCATCATCTGAGGCAGGAAGGGAAAACATTGAGAAATGAAGAACAAAGAAGCAGATAAGGCCTCTGATTACCATCTGAAAAAATATCTTCTGAGAAATCATCGCAAAATTGTGCATGCTGGTGAAATGGCAGGGTATTTTTTTTTTGCAGGAAGCATGACAAATGGCGATATGTTACAGGGATAATTTAACTATAACATGTGGCACTCATTCTTGTTTCTTAATCTACAGCGAAGGAAAGTTGGATTTTATGTTCATGTCATTCTGTGCCTTCCATGATGTCTACATGAATGAGCAGGACTAAATGCAGAGCTGGAAATCATGGTCATGGGATGATAGCCAATGTGAGGAGACTAGAATGAATAGTAACTAGGCTGTAAACTGAATAAAAACCGCCTTTAAACTTGGCAATGAAGTCATTCACAAACACACCAAATGCGGTAAAAATGCGCACAACACCAAAATGAACCTTGTGAACGTGTTGTAAAAGCAATCATGAACTTCAGGCAAAGGCAAGAGTTTTAGTAACAACATGCATACAAAACATTGCACACAGAGAGATCAATCCACTCAGAAAGGTTTTAGAGAAAAACTGCTGGATCGATATTGACCATTCAAAAAGTTAATTTCATATTGTGGTAGAAAATCCCAGAATGAGGTGACAGAAAGTTCAGTGATAGCCTTTCTTAGAAATCGCTTATGACACAATGGTTAATAGGATCCAGATGTTGTTATGGATACAGGAGTAAGAAAAACAAGTCATTATGATGTTGCAACTATTACGTTTTTGCCAAAATTACAAGGATGTCAAAATTATAATGTTCTGATCAAATTTTTGCAAGCCAATGGGTTTTGGGCCAAAGGGTGGATATTGTTCACCTGTTTATGTACATAAGGGGGAGACATGATCATAACTTCTTTGGATTACTCTGCAGAGACCCCAGTTTGTTCGTGCAAATATTATTATCTGCATTAATAAAACTGTGTAAACCCTCTTGGAATAACTCTCCTCATTTGTCCACTTCCACCCTTCCACAATATTACATCAGGAAAAACATCCAAACGTGAAGGTGCTCTTGCGCACATCGTTACAAAATTGCAACAATTATAAATTTTGGTTTAATACAAGCTAAAACCATAGTCATTGACCGAAAGGAAATCCTTTACAAGCCAAAATGGTGTCCAGCGTGTTGAACAAGACCATGACTTAACACAAACGGCTAATTCCACAGAGTATGCAGCAAGAGACAATGCTTTTTTTTTTGCCATTTTTTTTTTAGGTTATTAGAGGAAATGCATGTGGGGAAGATGGTGTAGATCACAGGTGTCAAACTCATTCCACGGAGGGCCGAGTGTCAGCAGGTTTTTGGTTTTTCCTTTCAATTAAGACCTTGTCAACCAGGTGAGGGGAGTTCCATACTAATTAGTGACCTTAATTCATCAATCAAGTTGACGGGAAGAGCAAAAACCTGTAGACACTCGGCCCTCCGTGGAATGAGTTTGACACCTGTGCCACTGTAGATGGACTGCAAATGAGACTGGATGCTTACTGAAACTCAAGAGGCATGCATGTCTCTCACTTACCACGAACATGGTTTGGGTTATGCAATTTGGGGGAAAAGGTTGGAAGATATTATGATATCCCATTGAATATTCAAAACTCAGCCCGAAACCACACTTCTTTCCATAAATTATAAGAGTCATCACAACCCTGCTGACATCTATTCACAAAGTAAAATGACAGAGGAGGATATGTTGCATGCAATATTAAAGGAACAGTACGCTCTAACCAGACTGTGTGTACTGCACTATAAAATTCAAAGAGTGTCGTCAAGCCTTTTGCGGTAGAAGAGATTTTGACCGATATTCACCTAAATAGATAATGTAATGCCGGGACAAGTTTGTAAAAATATCGTCAAATTTAGATCCTGTGAGGATTTAAAAGGTCAGAGAAATGTCAACAAAGTGTGATTTATATATTCATAAATATGAAACTAGACTCAGTAAAAAGTGGATTCTTGAAAATGAGTTATTGGTGTATGAATGTCCCCTGGACGCCCCAGTCAGCTGTCTGTATACCTAACGTACACTTGTCTCTCCAGGGCAACCTTACTGAGCGCCTAGGAACAAGCCAAGGTCCCTCCTTGGTCATGAATAATTCCCTGCACTGCAGTATCACATTCCGCATTAATATTAAACCAGGGAGATTGTCCTGACACGGTGTGTCCTACTGCAACAGTGTCCATCTGTTGGGTCAACGTCCTCCAGACTGAATTATTGAGTGGCGGCACTCGCTGCGCCGCGTCAGGCGACTGGGCGACGTCGACGCTAACGGTCTGACACAGAGACCAGAGTGCAGTCTCCCCTCAAAGCGCCTCTCAACAACAATAAGACTCAACTGCGGTTGGAATGTAAACAATAAATGGCTTGCAGATGCTAAAACCGGCCACGGTTCCACAAACATTAGTAACATCTGCACTGGATAAACGATAGATAAACACAGAACCGCAATTTCGGGGACTCACCGTCCTGGATGTCGTCGGGCTTCTTGCGTTTCTCGTAAACCACGATGATGACTACCAGTATAATGATCTCGGCCAGGACCCCCAGCAGAGGCCAGAGGGGGGCCAGGTAGCTGCGCACCCGCAGGACAGAGACGATGGAGGAGGTGCCGATCAGGTTGGTGGCGTTGCACTGGTACTCTCCCGGATCGGAGCCAATGTCCAGGTTGATGATGCTCAGCTCAGTGTAGTTGTCTTTGTTGCTGATGAAAAAGCGTCCGGAGGTGTTATCAATATCCTACAAATGAGACAAAAACAGAAAGGCTGGGGATGAGGAGTGATCGACGACGGGTGTGTGTTATGGAAAGAGGAGATCATGAGTAAGGAAGCACCGCAGGATAAACATTGATCCTAAGAGAGAACTGAAGGAAAGAATCATGTACTTCGGGCCTTTATCTGTTTTTCTAAACAAAGTCCCTTATTCAATGTCAGATCATGATCACAACACGTGTCTTTACACTCGTGCCTTTGGCTGCACTGTTCTGATCTCATTTCTGGACATACATTGCAGCTACAACGCGGCATACGAGCCCGTTTAGAGCCAGGCCATCGGTGACGGAGGAGAGGGACATACAAGCCTGTTTAGAGCCAGGCCATCGGTGACGGAGGAGAGGGACATACGAGCCCGTTTAGAGCCAGGCCATCGGTGACGGAGGAGAGGGACATACGAGCCCGTTTAGAGCCAGGCCATTGGTGACGGAGGAGAGGGACATACAAGCCCGTTTAGAGCCAGGCCATCGGTGACGGAGGAGAGGGACATACGAGCCCGTTTAGAGCCAGGCCATTGGTGACGGAGGAGAGGGACATACAAGCCCGTTTAGAGCCAGGCCATTGGTGACGGAGGAGAGGGACATACCATGTAGACTCCGTTGTCCAGTTTGCGCCAGGTCCAGATGGGGTAGGGGTACCCCACAGACTTACAGTAGAGCACAGCACGCTGACCCTCATTCTTGTTGTCACTGCGCTTGTGGCCCGTGATGTCAGGAGCAGCTGAAATGAGAGAAGTCAGTTGATGGTATGAGAAATTATTAAAATTATACATAATTGATTTTTTTTTTTGTGTTTTAACATTTGAAATCATGTCAAAGCAAGTGACAAACGCCGTGGTTGATGAGTGGGTACTTGTTGATATCAACTGATATCAAATCCCATTAACATAATTAGATCAAAATATGCACAAATACAGTAAAAGCCTACTCAGTGCGCTGGTGAGGTAGTATGTTCATCACTGTTGCTTTGGTAAATATTGAACTCGGGAATTAAAATGTCATACTGATTCCATTACTGTTTCCTGCTCCGTGTTGCCTTGTCAAACCGTTGCACGATCAACAAATAATTAATGTGGCACCAAACTAGTGGTGGAGGTAAGGACAGACTAACAAAACCCCTATCACTGCCATCATCTCTTGTTTGCTCACAGACTACAGTTCCCAGTACAGTTTGCAATCTTTCTCCTCGGAACCATTTGCAAAGGTGTGACTACTTCGCTGTGAAATCGCTGTGTAAATAAGAATGATCTGGCATTCAACAACTACTGTACAGCAGCGAGATCTCTCTGTATTTCCTCTAATCCACTAAATGAAGCTAATTCCTGCTAAATCTTTTAGGTACGCGCCACAGGGAGGCCTCCGTGTTGAATAAGTGGAGCAGCAGAGATGACTGTGGAACAAATATACACCTAAAGATCCCTAACAGTGACGGGCTCACTTCCCCGGGTTTACAGTATAATTTTACAGGCACCGTTATTTCTTTAAAACATTATGTAAATTCAGAAAGGATTGACTGGCTAAAGCGGGCGACGCGCTAATAGCATGAATGGATAGGATTAACACACTAATACCTCCTGATCTTTGTCCACATCGTCCACATCGATGCCTGCTACAATGGCTTGTGAGCCATTCACACTGACTGACTGACTGACTGACTGACTCACTGACTGACTGACTGACTGACTGACTGACTGACTGACTGACTGAAATTAATCTGTCACCCATACAGCCAACGATTTGAATTATATACATATTCCTTAGAGGGATCACACTTGAAACAAACGTCTGATCACCAACTTAACATGGGTATGATCAATCTATTTGTGATGTCATCACATAGTCCAAGCCGCCAACACAAAATGAAAGGGAGCATTAGCAAAAATCCTTTTCTTGCGTCAATAGCACTGCCTGTCTGTCTGTCTGCCAGTAGAGAAAATTCAGCGTGCCGACTTAATCCCCGGCCATCTGCTGCCTCTGAGCTGGCCATTGGTTAGATGGAGGTGTCAAGGGCGCTGTTTGCCCCTGAGCAGCCAATAGAGCGGTTTGGTTTCAAATCACCTGGCCTCACAGATAGGTCACTTACAGTGGTGACATCTCTGCTGTGTCATCTCCATACAGCAATACTATACTACACTAATGCGCACACCATGTAATTGCAAGGTTCCTGGTTCGATTCTGACCCTCGACCTATCTTGCATGTCATCCCTCCTCTCTCTCTCACCCATCCTTCCTGTCAATCTCTACGGTCTCTATCTCAATAAAGCAGAAATGCTCTAAAAACATATTAAAAAAATGTGAGTGAATGTGAGTCTTACCCTTGATCTCAATGGTGGCGTTGGCATTGGGTGCCAAATCGAATGTGTAAACACACATATATTCCGCTGCGTCGTCTGCTCTTGGTTTGTTCAGCCTGCGTTTTAATAAACACACCACACATAAGCCTATGTCAGTCCTCTGATCTAAACACTGTGTTAAGCAGCACTGAGATCAAACTGACACTGTCAGTTGAGGTATTGCTTGACTGTACTAGACCAGGTGAACACATACAAACAGGGCAATAAACACAACAGGCCATAAAAATAAAAATAAAAACATTGCATACTCCCCAACATTTAAGAGACAGCATTATCTGCGTCAGCACAACAATTACAACCCTATCCAGTACTAAACCCTATCCAGTACTAAACCCTATCCAGTACTAAATAATTATCGCCATCGTCGTCACGGTTTCTCTTACTTGTACTCCGTGTTCCTGAGCTCGCCGCGCGTTTCTGCGATCTCCTCTCCATTCTTCATCCAGAAGTTCTCCAGGTGGGTGCTGTGGGAGGTGGTCAGGTTGCACTGCAGGGTGATGGCAGGACTGTGGTATTCCGTGGGCAGGGTGGTGTGGTCAGAAGAGTTGATTGACGGCTCTGAAACACAGACACAGCCCCTGTGTGACAGACGCACAGTAGGGTGCTCTCGCTAACCTGCGTGGGCGGAGGTGGATCGAAATATGTGGTAAGTAAACGCCAAGAGTGTTCATTAGGAAAATTATAGATAATCAACATAAATAAACGTAGAACTGTGTAGCACCTACAATATGATTGATTGCAATAGAAAATATTTTTTAGTTTATACTTTTTTTAATACAATAGACGTACTGAATCTCTTTAATACTTACCTCATAATACTAATATGACCCTATTCAATAAAGATAAAGATAATTTGCTACCATCCAGTGTTGGTTTAGGATTTGAGGTAGGCATAATTCAACACTGAAGCTTGAAGTTTGACATTGAACTTTGACATTCCAAAGTGGGGGTTAGGCCCCGCCTTCCTCTGAGGAGAGAATGAGGACCGGTATTGGATAGATTTCCATTGGCGCTGTCACTGGAAGTTCATCAAAACCATGCGGAACGTCATTAAGATTCCAACCTCATACTGTAGCTTGTGACATCGTCCAACACCACCGAGCTCAAAGAGACGGCTCATCCAGGAGAGGACTCTTGTCAAAACACACACAATTTTAGAATGGAAAACAACTTAACAAACAGATTACTTGGGAATATATCAGTGTTTCATGGACATGGGGATAAGAACATTGAATAAAATGTGATGTGGTAAATATGAAAGCCAAAAACATATGAAACTAAACAGGAAGTATTGTACATGAAAGTACTGATTAGAAGGTAGATGAAGAAGGGAAGAGGGTCTAGTTTAGACGAAGAAGGACACACTGTAGAGGAGGTTGACGGACTCTGGGAGACACAGGGTTCAGTGGCCGAGGTGTCAACACTACGGTATGCTTGGATGACAAGCGGTTCAAGTTCTTCCATTTCATGTGCCATGTTAGGGGGGGCTGACTTCTACGAAGGAAGAGATGGTCTTTCAGGAGGTTTTTCTTTTTTTTTTTGGAGGGGGGTGGGGTGGGGGTGGGGGTCGGAGGTACACAAGGAGAGCTGAGTGGGAGGTACACAGGGAGAGCTGGTTGCTAACCCTAGGGGGGCCTCCTCTACACTGACCACTCACTCTGCAGCACAGTAATGGTGGCCTGGGCGCGGATCCAGGTAGTGGCGGGGTTTTGGTGCAGGTCGTTGCGCCGCGGGTCGTTGCTGGCCCGGCACTCATAGGTCCCTGAATCCTCCAGGCTGAGGCGCGTGATGCCCAGCATGCTCACCCCGTTGGCTCCGTAGGCCGTGTTAATGGTCACCCGGCGCTTACGGGCACCGTCCCACAGCTGCCTGAAGGAGTCGGCGCGGTTGATGTCAGCGTACCACCACTGGATCTCTGGGGTGGGGTTGCCCACCACGTCACAGTACAGCTCAAAGGTGTCCCCCGTGAGCTTAGTCTCAGACATGGGCGACTTGACGAACCCCGCTGGACGGAAGGAGTGTGTCCACCGAGCAGGGGAGGGCAGAAAAAAGGGGGAAGGGTGAAGGATGAAAAGGCAAGAGAATGCAGGGATAAATTAAAAAGGAATCAGTTGGAAAACAAAATGAGAAAAGATTAGGCAAAATCCATAATGAAAAGAGGCTGGTAGCAAATAATACAACGGCAGAAAGCAATCAAGGTGAATAGGTGACAGTCAGCAGAGTAAAAGAATAATAAGTGAGGAGATGAATATAAAAATATAAGCCCCAACAACATGGGGTGGGGTGTGTTACCTCATAAAACCTCCCCCCTGTAAAGAAAAAAAAAGAAAAAGATTCTCTGGAAATCAATGGCAATGGCCTCATCTTGTATTCCTGCTATTCCTGGCAGGCTGTAATTCAATATGTCCTACAGTAATCCCCTGTAAGGATGCCTTGGCTTGGCTCTGTTATTCAATGACGTCACCTTGTAGCTGGCCATGGTGGTACATTTGAAATTCATCTGCCGCCCAGCATAATATTGTGATGTACAGAGGACATTTTCTGAGTGCTTATGAGGGTATCATTTCCATACACTCAGGATTTGACCCAGTGACCTTGCCATCATCACTTAATTTACACGCTGATGCATTAAAAATCTTTGGAAACACTGACACCATGCCACATGAATAGGCCTATGCATTCCTCTCCACGGGATACTGCCAGTGCATAGTCAAATACGGGAGTGCAGACTGTATCGCTGCGTAAAGAGCCGTTGAATACTCATCTGAGGATGTGGACTCCTTCCGAGGAAAGGGCAAAAGCAATTGATTACAGAGCCATTGAGAGGGAGTAGATGGAGCCCTGAGTGTTGGTCCAGGCGCTGTGTGCAGAGAGCCGTCTCCGAGAGGAGATTTATAGAAGCTGCAGCTCCGTGTCTCTGGGGAGAGTGTGGGCGCATGGTGATAGACCCCCTCCGTTTCCATAGGAGCGCGCTACGGCAACCGAGCAGGGGCCTCGGCCATGAGCGAGAGAAACGACTAGGCTTCATTCATACCTACCCTACCTCAGTCCACACATAGGCCTACGCTCATACCTACTGTAAGCCTACCTCAGTCCACACATAGGTCTACATTCATACCCTACCTCAGTCCACACATAGGTCTACATTCATACCCTACCTCAGTCCACACATAGGCCTACATTCATACTCTACCTCAGTCCACACATAGGCCTACGCTCATACCTACCCTACCTCAGTCCACACATAGGCCTACACTCATATCTACCCTACCTCAGTACACACATAGGCCTACGCTCATACTTACTGTAAGCCTACCTCAGTCCACACATAGGCCTACGCTCATACCTACTCTACCTCAGTCCACACATGGACCTACATTCATACCTACTCTACCTCAGTCCACACATAGGCCTACATTCATACTCTACTTCAGTCCACACATAGGCCTACATTCATACTCTACCTCAGTCCACACATAGGCCTACACTCATTCATACCCTACCTCAGTCCACACATAGGCCTACATTCATACTCTACTTCAGTCCACACATAGGCCTACATTCATACTCTACCTCAGTCCACACATAGGCCTACACTCATTCATACTCTACCTCAGTCCACACATAGGCCTACACTCATTCATACTCTACCTCAGTCCACACATAGGCCTACGCTCATACCTACTCTACCTCAGTCCACACATGGACCTACATTCATACCTACTCTACCTCAGTCCACACATAGGCCTACATTCATACTCTACTTCAGTCCACACATAGGCCTACATTCATACTCTACCTCAGTCCACACATAGGCCTACACTCATTCATACCCTACCTCAGTCCACACATAGGCCTACATTCATACTCTACTTCAGTCCACACATAGGCCTACATTCATACTCTACCTCAGTCCACACATAGGCCTACACTCATTCATACTCTACCTCAGTCCACACATAGGCCTACACTCATACTCTACCTCAGTCCACACATAGGCCTACATTCATACTCTACCTCAGTCCACACATAGGTCTACGCTGCAAGGTGTCAAAAACATAACATCTATTACAATCATTCGACTGTTCAGCAAAGCTTGTGAGAAATAAACCTTTCTTTTTACCAAAAAAATAATGTCTTTCATCACCTTTTCCTGCTATGTGTTTCTCAAACTGTTTAAACATAATAAGTCAACCTTGACTTTGATTATTATCTTTGATAAGTTCACACGTGCACACCAAATGCAAGATTGAGCATCGATTTTTTTTTGCTCATTAGGAAAAAAACATGAAAGAAAGTGGAGAAGAAGAAGAGTAGGAAGAAGCATCCTGGGATCCACTCCTGCGAGACACCTACTGTCCATCACAGCTCTCTACCTCCAGCAGCTGAAGGGCCTTCTGGGCTTTGTTCCCCTCCCTCACATACTGTTGTTGTTTTATTAACTGTTTATAAGCTGTCCTTCTGTTTGTGCAAATAAATAAACTAACATAAACCGTGTGGCCGGTAGGCAGCAGCTCCAACTGATGGCACTAGGACAGCTGGGTTCTAAATCAAGAGTCAACCGACTCCATCCAGGACACGCTGCTGTGCAAATCAAACTCATCTCCTTATCTGCAATTGATTGAATCAGGGCATGCATTCCGTTGCTTCTTTAAGTTCTTTTTACATTCTCTCAGTCACCAGAAATGAATTTAAATAGTCCTCTTTAGTCCTGTTTAGTCCTGTTTAGGCCTCTTTAGGCCTGTTCATAGTCCTCTTTGACAGACTATGAACAGCCCTCCTCACTGATAAGACTCTGCCTCGTAGCATTTAGGCCAAATGACATACAGCCGTGGGGAGATGTAGATATATCTGGCGTGGCTTCACATATGAATAGCCATTAGCAGTTATAAACGGCTCCTTCCTCCCCTGTGGTTGCTCTGCGCATCAACACCTTGCAGCTTTGGAGACAGCTGCCGTGGGCTTGGAAAAGAATGTCTCTACGCAGTCAACAAGCACCAAGATACTAAAATGACAGTGTATGTTTGTGTGTGTGTGTGTGTGTGTGTGTGTGTGTGTGTGTGTGTGTGTGTGTGTGAGAGAGTGAGTGTGTGTGTGTGTGTGTGTGTGTGTAGCAAAACACTAAAATGACATTGTGTGTGTGTGTGTGTGTGTGTGTGTGTGTGTGTGTGGGTGTGTGGGTGTGTGTGTGAGAGTGAGTGTGTGTGTGTGTGTGTGTGTAGCAAGACACTAAAATGACATTGTGTGTGTGTGTGTGTGTGTGTGTGTGTGTGTGTGTGTGTGTGTGTGTGTGTGTGTGTGTGCGTGTGTAAATGCGTGGGCTCGTGCAAAGGCACATGAGTGTTGTGGGGACGGGGTTAAAAGCAGAGACCGGCAACAGACACTCAAAGAATATTGATCAAACATACCTGCGTGTTATCTAACGCATTTGACCTCTAGTATTGATGATAGCAGCGTCATCCGGTAAACACCATAAAATGGCGCACATAATGGCAGAGCTGCAGCTGGAGGATAGCACACTGCTGGTGCGTTCCACCTGCTTCTCCACAGGTGTACAGATGGTGTTAAGTCGCACACTGCCACAGGTAAAGGTTTTGTCAACCACAGTAACAGACACAGTAACAGATACAGACAACTGATACAGACAACAGAGAACAGCCCACTGCCAACCTGTCAACCAGGGGAGGCTGGTGGAGGCAGAAATTGTAAGGACGGGCTCATTGTAATGCATGGCATGAAATGGTCCTCTGTGGCTCAGTTGGTAGAGCATGGCGCCAGCAACGTTTAGGTTGTGGGTTTGATTCCTGCTGGTACCATATATACTGAAATGTATGCACTCACTGCAATGTAAGTCGATTTGGATAAAAGTGTCAGCTAAATGGCATATATTATAGATGAGGAATAGCCTGTCCTCCAACTGCTACCTCCACCAGCCTCCCCTGCTGTCAACCTATTGTATATTGTCTGCATTCTTGAGGTTTGGTTCCCTATCTGATTGATAGTGTGTATTATTGAATTGCTCAGTAAATAAAACTGATGCAGAAAGACATTTATTCCGGGGCGATAAAGGACAGAAAATAAATGACATTGGGAAAGCTCCCATACCACAGACCCTTTAAGACTCTGTTAGTAGCATAAGTGGTGGCGCACCCACACACACCCACAGACACACAGACACACAGACACACAGACACACACACACACACACACACACACACACACACACACACACACACACACACACACACACAGACAGACAGACACACACACACACACACACACACACACAGACTCACAGACTCACAGACACACACACACACACACACACACACACACAGACTCACACACACACACACACACAAAATTGAATACCACCATTGGAGAGAGGCTATTCATCAGGCAGTAGGCAGTAGACATATTAGAAAGATTTTAGAGCAGCACAATATCTCAGTTTGTGGAAACTGAATTTATGAGTGGTGGGCCTTTTCGTCAAGTAACGTATGACTCCATTGAGAAATCAATGGTTCTCTGCAGTGCAGTACATCTCTTTGAAGAGTTAACAGATTCACTCTTGCAACAGGACATTAAAGCCAGGGTTCCCAGTACTGCATCTCAGGTCTAAAAATAGAAACATGCAGCAGAATGGACTGGTGCTATTTAAGGTGCAGCAGATATCTGTAGGATCTGGCATCTTACAATTAGGACTGCATCTGAACACAACATTAGGACTGCATCTGAACACAACGTTAGGACTGCATCTGAAGACAACACGAATAATTGGCTTGACGTTTTCAATGTGTGATGAAAAAGCTTTGGTCTGGTGGGTGACACATAGGCTATCTACCTGTGGGAGTTGAGATGTAATGATGAATTCCTGAGTCATGTAGCAGCGGTTACATATTTGAGGACAAGGAGCACTAACAGCTTTTGAAGGGGGAGGGGAGGGGGGAGGGTGTGTGTGGGGAGGGGGGGCGTGGGGGGGACGGACGCACACGGGACAAGATACAGAATTTGCATGGCAGATTATATCAGAGCGTACTGTACGTGATTTCTTAATCCTCCCCCTACTCTCCTAACCTTCTGAACGTTTAACTTGTCCTTGTTAAAGGTAACAACCACTCCGTCCATGCTCAAGTCCTCTTCACGTCTCAAGCTACATTCAATCATTAAAAATGTATGCTGGACTCAAATGATATTTTTAAGGCCTAGATAAATCTGAATATATTTAAACCAAGTAATTTCTGAATGTAGGATTGTTGTTGGGGACCCAAGAGCCAAATTACAATAAATGGTTATGCCTTTATTGACCGTTATTACAAATGGCTCGCATATGTGCTATAGCCTATAATTCCAGTTGCATTCGATTACACATTTATTTCATATATTTGTCTATTGATTACATTGGTTGGGTATCAATCATCATTTTCTATGTAAAGGAGGATAAATTGGCTATAGGGTCGAAATATGTCCTTGTGATTTTATAACCTTTTTATGCTGTTGGTAGGCCTACTCAAACTAGAAATATTACAATTCACTGCAATTATTTGAATACACAAAATATCAATCTAGAGTAATAATTGTGACTTAATTTTAAGCATGATCAGTCTCCCAGCCCGTTTAGAATCCGCGATGCCCCGGTATTTCTGAGGCGTGCACATTCTTACCGTTCTGTGCGGAAACAGAATGCAGCATCAGTACTCCAAATACGATCGACACTGGGAAGGACATCATTGCAGCTCTTCTTCTGCCAGGTATCATCGATTGGACTAGGATGGAAGATGAGATGCCGGTGAGACAGTTTTGAGGTGGCCTGGATGGGGGAATGAGGGAAACTGAGCCGATAAAGCAGCCCCGTATACTCCAATCGGGTCACGCAAAATCGCGTCGCTCACCAGACGGGTGCTGCTGACGCCACCTGTGCAGTGGGCCCGGTGCACTGAGATGAAATCGCCCCAAGGAACCACCTTTTTTCATCATATCACGCAAATCCCGCGAGATCACATTTTATATGCAGCCTATAGTCTCGGGATTTCAGTTGTTCGCGGATCAGGGCTGGGAGAATGAGACAACCCCTATGCAGTGGCAAATGAATAGGCTGACCGCGTTCCAGGCCGCCTACATTGCAGTCAAGCACCAGATCTCACAACGCCTGGATGAGTGTTTAAGATGTCGGCATACACATACATCTGATATAGCACTCTACTGCGCAGCCCGACTGAAATGTAGATTATGTGAATATTGGTTTATTAGTGCAGATGGTCTGTAACACAGCCACTGGGCTATTTATAGGCCTCTCTATGCTTGCATGGATTTAATTATTGACGTAAACATGGGCTTTAGGGAGTTTCGACCAATTTCAATTTCATTTTATTTAAATTATATTGCCCTCAAATACCCTGCAAAATGTCAAATGGTTGGTGAGGCAAGCTGTTCACATCACAGACACCTGGCTAAGCCCTGAGCTCAACAGCCAAACAGGCTTTAATGGGACCTTTAATCCTATTTCACTGTGAACTCATGTTGGGTAACATAGTCTCACTTGCAATCTGGGAAAAGCACTGGACAATCATTGCCCCTGTGAATTAAAAAAAAAAAAAAAAAAAAAACACTTCTAGAATAGTCCTTATAGCCTTGTTTTTACTTTGCTTTCTGCGATCCCTGGCCATGTCACATTTCAATCAGCTCATGCGCTAGGAGCATGAAATAAAAACATGAATCTGGTTCAATTAAAGATTGAACTGACCTGACTATGCTTATTCCAACTGTATGTCCATAAACTAGTATTAATAGCAGGTGCTGGAATTTTGAGTGCCAGAGCTATTTTACAAGAGGAGGTGAACAAATCTGCTGCCATCTACTGTACAAATAATATTTTACATCACATTCACAATGTCTGTTATGGAAGTACCTTACACATGTCTATTTGATAGATAAGTATACATTTTAGAGTCATTCTATATATAAGTCACATTATAAGCATCTTTTATGTAAGATTTATCTTGATAACTTGTTAGATCAACATCCATACACTTTGGGACTTGTGTTTCCCTCCACTTTAGCCCCCACCCTCATTCATGTCTCAGGGTGAATACATTTTACAGGGCACCATGCCTGTCATCCCCACTAAGCCAATCGGTTGTATAAGTGCAGACACAATGGGTACGCCTTCCTTTGATGTAAACCAATGAGACCAGAAATGTGGCCCTGTGCCTCCAGGGCAAACCTTCCCACAAAAACAGTTAACCATGCATCACTGGACTCTGCATGTTCACAAATGTGCACCTTCTACCAGACCTCTCAGTCGAACACATCTCTTTTTATGTGGCATCTAGTATGGAAAGGAGACAACAATGGCTCTCAAGACTGAAGACTGAATTTGGCAACAGCCCTCTGGTCTCAAATGTTGCTTTTGGCTTCATCCTCATGGGCTTGGAGAAGTTAGTGGAGCTGGAGTTTGAGTGTCCTTGCGATCCTAAATGGAACGGCTTGTTTTCGTCTGCGTTCTTTGTCATTCCTGCCGTGATGGCCATCATGCTGATGCTGATCATACAGGGTTGCAGGTACGACAGAGGGTGTCCAAGAACTGTGTCTATCTCAAGCCTTGTCCCACCCATTGTGTGGATGATCCTGCTGTTCCTCGATGGCCAGTACTTTGCCTGCGCAATGACAGACTGGAGTGGCAGATTTGTCATTGTTGACAAAGCTGCCCCTCAGAAATGGTGCGAGCCAGCCAATGATGATGGCACATTACATGAACTAATGGTTCACTCTCAGGAATTATTTGTTGAGTCTCAGGTGAGAAAAACCCACTGATTGTGTTTGGTTAAATTAATTTCATTTTGTTAGCTGTGGAATTCACAGCTAACAAAAAGGGGCTGCAATGGCTAAAAAATTTTTTTTGGATGCAATGCAAGGAAACCCGAACGAAATCAGAAAAATTCACTAAAGTGTCAGTAATGAATAACTCATCTTTGTGTTTACGTTGTAGCACTACTGCATGCGTCACATGACGGCACTGATTCTGACTGTGTGATGTGTTTCCGTGGCTCCCTAGGTTATAGGTATTGCTCTGCTCATATTCATCTGCGTGGGACTCATAGTGTATGTGATCAGAGAGAGCTGCCAGCAACAAGAGGAACTCCAGGAAGTCAACAACACCTATGAGATGACATGACCTTATCAACCACCATCTTGCCAACATGTGCTGTGTGAAATGATGAACGGTGCACACCAGTGGAGGCTGGTGGAGGAAGAAATCGGAGGACGGACTCATTGTAATGCGGGAAACAGAATGAGGAACGGTATCAAACACACGTGCCAGAAATCGGAGGACGGGCTCATTGTAATGTACCATTGACACCGTTCCTCATTCCGTTCCGTGCATTGCAATGAGCCCGTCCTTCGATTTCAACCTCCACCAGCCTCCCCTGGTGCATACAGTACTACATGTCACCTCAACAATGCCTCAAGATGGCAGTCCACGGAGGACAGTGTCGCGTCAGTGACCCTCTACCTTTTACCTGTAAAATGAACATGGACTTTGTGCTCTTCTGGAGCATGTTTCTTTGGAAGAGTTGTCTGTCTAGCATCAGAAGATATCTAATGCTGTATATAGGCATCTTATGACATTATCAGTCAGTGGCCAAATCCTATTTCAGATTTTCGAATATGCTGCATGCTTAATTAAGGGTATGGTCAGGATGATTCTGCTGTCCCTAGGTCCGCCAAAACCTAGCACAAGTTTGATTGGATAGATTCAAAATATGATGCTCAATCTCTAGTGGTGTCCTAACAGCTTGTTGCGAGTACAATCACATTTGTTGTATGTGTATAATAACTTCAAACATGTATGTTGGGTATAGCGACCAATAAAACTATTTTTCCTCATTTTTGGACAGGTCTGATCAGCACATTTTAGCATTCACCATTTTAACTTAGCTGTCACCCATACAGCTAAACGTGACAGGTTTTTTTTCCATTTACAAATTATGTTTATTTAGTCAGTGGTGTCTTGGCATGTGGTGTCAGCCATGTCTTGGCAGCTACCTCTCTTTGCCACAAAGCTGGTGGTCACACACTATCAGCGCTGGCACACCTTCTGAGGCCCAGCAAAGGCTGTAAAGGTAAATGTTCACAAATTAGTCATTCCCCCTATGATGTCAGGCACTTTATCAATGGGCACAGCCTCAGGGCTGCAAGGGACCTTTGATATTCTTGGCTTGAGGTGCAGATGAACAACTCCTGTAATGCTATGACGTCATTGCCCATTATGTTCACTATGTAAAAGCTGCACCGATTATCTATCTGGAGGTCTTACCATCTTGTCTTGCGCCATCCCTTTGTGATGTATTTTCAGCCTATCCATATGCTTAACCCTGCTCCAGAACCTTTGCCAGGCTCCAAGGATTTTCCACTCTTTGTAGTGCTGAATAGTTTCTGTTTCTGAGTCATTCCGATCCATCAGAGGATGTGCAGAGTTCTCATACATTTCTCTCCAGTTTGAGATCCTATGCAGTTTGTCAAGTGAAGGCAATTTAACAACGATGTAACCCAACATAGTTTCATCTGGCTTGTTTATATCACATGTGTCACTGGACTGTCTAACTGTCTATCTATCACCTCTTGCTGCCCGACTGTGTGCTTCCTTCTGCTCCTGATTTACTACTGGTTCGTCTGACGGTGTGGAAATCCTCCGGCCAGGAGAGCAGGCAGGGCAGAGAGTAGTGGCTGTTCTGCCTGGGTGAGGTCATGAGGTTCTGAAGGCTTGTGAGGTCATCACTGGGGTTTGTACGCACTCTGCATGGCACAGACCTGGTGCTGTAGCTATCAAAGCTCAGGGAATCTGCTCTCCTTCTCCGGGTTCTCATTGACTCAGAGAAAGCTCTCTCGCTGCTTTGAGCAGTGGTTTCGGACCTAGACAAGGTTGCCCAGGGACTGATGTCTGTAGAGATTGACTCTGCATCCTGTTTATGGTCTACTGTGACAAGTCCTTTATTGTTAACCTGGACAGTTGAGGACAGAATAATTACGACAAACAAAATATACATACAGAAACACAGGATGGTTGTGTTATTCATTCCAAAACTACAATTCAAAACTACAACTACAAGTAATGTTGTATTTTGGCACATCAAGATGGTAACAAATTGACTTACAATGGAAGATTTATTTGGGGACACAAAGCTTTCCACCTTCTGGGCAAAAAGCTGAGTTTTCTTCAAGAATACATCAGCATCATCCAAAAAGGATAGCACATCACCAGTAAAATCTGCATGTTTGGTATCCATTTCCTTACCGTAAGTAAAGAGTGAGAAATATTGGATTGGAAAAAAAGCTTTGCCTCATTCGATAGATTAAAACATTTCATATTAGACGAAACGTAGTGGAAAATTACATTCTATCCTTTGAATAAGAGCACTCAATGTTATTCTGATCAACTCAAGGACATTATGCAATCCCATTGTCATTGTCTCATTATCTCTCTAGAATATTACTTAAAAAAATTATGCTGTGAAATGGGCATACCATATGACTTAATATAATTGATACTAAGCAAAATGTATAATTACCTACTGTGCGGACTGTATGTATGGATGTACAGCATGTAGGATGTATGGAATGGTACTCATAACAGAAAATAACATTGCTCTGATATAAACTGCCTAAATATTTCCTTAAAATCATCATCATAATGAACATAATGAGGTCATAAAGAGTGGGTCTTTCAATATCCCTCTGTTACTGTATGAGCAGTGTACAGTACCACAGACAGTGGAGGTAGAAATCAGAGGATGGGGTCATTGTGATGCATGGAATGAAATGAGGAATGGTATAAAACACACATACTTGATACCATTCTTCATTCCATTCCATGCATTACAATGAGCCCATCCTCCAATTTCTACCTCCACGAGCCTCCCCTGGCCTCAGGATACAGCATTGAGTGCTAGAAAGGTGCTAGAAATATTTAATATCGAATACAGTCAGAAGAAATGCACGTTTTACTTTATTGATAATGCTCTGGTCCTAAAACACATCTGTACTGTATCATTCATTCTTTACTTTCTTCCTACAAAACATCTTACGGCACACAAACCTTAGAGCAGTAATGCAAACAAGTGTTATGAGTAACACCGTTGCTAGCAAAGTTGCCATGACATCAACGGAGTGGTATACAATCCAGGACATTTTGTTGGACTCTGTCCGCAGGTGCGGAGCCCCTTTGTGTCTCATAACAAACTCGATCCAGAACACGGCTCGATCCAGTGGTTTCATGGGCTGGTCCCGGTGCAGCCTAGAGAGCCTCTCCATGTTCTCCCTGTAGGACGGCTCGTAGAGCACTGCCTTCAAGGCATCCAAGAAGATCTGTCTGTCTACGTTGGCGATGTCCACTACCTTCGCAGCTCCCCTCACTGTCATCTTGGAGAGGTTGTCTGGCTGATCAAGGACAAGAGGAAGTCCAAGCAAGGGGACACCATGATAAATGGCCTCCTGAACTCCGTTGGTACCGCCGTGAGCAATAAACACTCTAGTTTTGGGGTGTCCCAGGAGGTCGTTCTGCGGCAGCCAGTCAACCAGTAAGGTGTTGTTACCCAGGTTTTTGGGTCTTGGACCAGTGTACCTCCAGATGACCTTCTGAGGCAGTTGGGCAAAAGCAGCAGCAATCTCCTCCGCTATGTCCTCAGGAAGCTGTCCGATTATGGTACCCAGCGACATCATGATAACCCCATGCTCTCCAGAACTCTGGACAAAGTCCTCCAGATCCTGAGGGAGAGGCTTGGAGGGTTTGCACTGAAACCCGCTAATGTAGACTATATTTGGCATAGTGGGTCGGGGAAAGTCAAAGACGAAATCATTCCTCATGAGCCAGATATCAGCTTCTAGGAAAAACGTTGAGTAATCTACATCAGGGCCAAAGTAACGGCTGACCAAAGGTTTGTAATTAGGTTCCGTGATAGACGCCAGTTGGTAAGTTCCAAGAAGATATAACAAAACGTTCATGACCCTCTGGGGAAAGGTCATCTTGTCTGTAAACTCTGATGCCACGAATGGAACATATGACAGTGGCGAGGGGGCAATAACGAAATGTCCTTCACCTTGTATCGTCCATCTGACGTTGAACACAAGGGGAAGACCGAGGCGGCGTGCCAACATTGTCCCTCCTCCAACGCCCGGGTCCGTCAGCATCAGGTCGTACTTTGCATCGTGGAGAGATCGCATTATCTCCTCATCTTCAAACATATGAACGACCATGTCACCCATGTTCTTGTGTAACTCTAAGAACTTCTCCTTCATCTTCATCTCCATTTTGATATGAGCCCAAAAACGAGACCAAAAAGTCATGCCCGTTCTTTTTAGTTCCAGTTGCTGAGACACAAATGAACCGAAGAACTCCTCATCAAATCCGGCAGAATTAGGGATGGTGATAGATGTGTAGTGGGGGGACTTATCCTTGATGTACCAGTTATCAGCTGGCCGTACCACCGTGATACTGTGGCCTTTGGAATGCAGCTCTTCTATGATGACGTTCATGTTCACCCAGTGGCTCCCATCTAATGGGAACACAAGGATTTTCCCGCCATAGACACTGGGTAGAGTGAACAGCAGTATAGCAAATGTAACCAGGGTTGGTTGATGCATCTTCAGAGTGAATCTTTTTGTAGATGTTCTATGGTAATAAAAAAGAAACAGGGGTCAATTAAAGGGCAAATTCATTTGTTATTCCATCTGAAATAATCACCTGCCTTTGTTGTTTGGTTGCTTATGACTCCCTATTTTGATACATCATTCAGGATTATACTGTTGTGTTCATCGGATGAATATTCTACTAATCCACTGAGTTTAGGGGATAAACTTGCCTTTGCGTGCCCTGGAAAAATAGGAGATAGCACAGTGGCCCTGACAGCTGATAACACTTTTAAATTGCATCTAGATTTGTTCTCCACCTCGCTGAGCAACTTAACCACACACACACACACACACACACACACACACACACACACACACACACACGCACGCACGCACGCACGCACGCATGCACACACACACACACACACACACACACACACACACAGATACATGCACACACACACACACACACACACAGATACACACACACACACACACACACACACACACACACACACACACACACACACACACACACACACACACTCCACCCCCATCAATTGTGCCACATCTAGGAGATCTATGGGGAAATTGGAGTGTAATAAAAAACCAGACCAAAACCTGTACAACAACTCTCTTTAGAAATTGCTTTCAGAAACCACACACAAGGCTTTCATTTCATTTGGTTCAACTTTAAATGGTACTGCTGTCACAAAGGAAAAAGTTATACTACTTAACAGAAAATGAAACTAAACTAAACAGAAAAGTTGAACAATACAGCAGTTCGAAAATGTACAGTATGCTGTAAGTGATGCTTAGTGCTGTGAAACATCAAATGCTGCACCTACACAAACATATTCAAAAAGGGTTCTTAATTTGTCACTTTGAAGAACTATTTTGGGTTCCATTTAGAACCCTTGTCGTGTTCCACACGGCACCAACAAGGGTTGCTACAGGGAGAAATAAAACATGTTTGGTGCTTACTGGAACATTTTTAATATGTGATATACTTTTATATATGAAAATTATATTGGATAAATAGCCTACATACAGTTAGTCTTACAGATCGACATAGAATGTGGTTCATATGCAACACGCCAGCCCATGCAACTGTGACCAGAAAGGATTTCAATAATAGCTTTGACATTTCTAACCCCAACCCTAACAAAAGAACAAAAACTTACCGAAAAAAATAAGTCCACAAATAATTTTAAATAATTTTAAACTCAAACAATTGTTTGTCCAACTTTCCAAGTTGTCACCTTCCTTGTTCAGGCAGTGGGTTTTGTACACTACAAGTTGAGGTGATGCTCCTCCCCTCCACAAACAAACTACGTAGCATTGCTGGTGAGTATGCAGTTACCTAATTTGTGCATCCATGTCCAAAGCTCACAGCTTCTGGAATGCAGCATAAAACTCCAGTAAGATTATGTGGGCAACTTGATAACATTGTTTATAAACCCTGTGTTTAGCTCCTCAGGTTCAAGGGCAAACATTTGGCTCACTCTTTTTTGGTAGACAAAGCAGGAACAGTTGTAGGGCAAAGTTGACGCAAGATGAATTATAACATGTCACTGAAGGACTGTGCTGCTCCTGGGATGGTCCCAGTTACTTACTTAACATTGAACAGATAATATCAGGCAGGCAGGTATTACATTTACTGTATTTCATTGTGAAAGAAGGGCAACAGTCTTGGCATGAATGCATAACACTCCATATCTCTCATATATTTAATTTCTTATCTTATATATGAACAGACATTTTATAATACAGTATGTGTCTTTTTTGTAACTGCAAGTCATGGCATGTCATAAAAGATAAACAGAGAGGTCAAAATACAGCTCACAATAAAAAATGTAACATTCAAACCACAAGTGCATTAATTCTAAATTGTTGACGTGTCTTTGTGAGGGTAATTATGTTGCTACAGTACATGCATAGGCTATGGGAAGATGGTAGACAGTGTTCTTTCCATGTCCCCCCCTCTCTTGGAAAACAGTTTTAAATGTTTAGGGTTACATGTTTAACAGTAGCTTGTGAATCCAGGCAGCAACATTTATATATTTTGTCAGTTCCATGTGACCCTCAACTGTAGCCTAGAAAGCAGTATGATTAAGTAGTATAATGACTAGACACTCAACAGCAGTATACATACACTATCTTTTTGTGTCCTACTCACCCCCACCCCCACTGTATGCTTAGAGTCCAAAAGTCCTCTCCCAAAGTGGTCTGTTTTACATAGTCCAGCAGAGGCTGGTGGAGGTAGATATCGTAATGCATGGAATGGAATGAAGAATGGTATCAAGTATGTGTGTTCTATACCATTCTTCATTCCATTCCATGCATCACAATGACCCCATCCTCTGATTTCTACCTCCACTGTCTGTGGTACTGTACACTGTACCACAGACACGTGTTTGAAACCATTTCTCGTTCCATTCCATGCATTACAGTGCATCCTCTGATTTCTACCTCCACCAGCCTCCCCTGGTGAGTCAGTCAGACCATGCCCCGTGGTGAGGTTTGGCTCAGTTGTTGGACCATGGGAACCACCTGGTGCTGAAACAAAGGCTGGAGGAAGAGGAAGAGAGTGCCAGACACACACACAATCACAAAGATCCACAGGAACATCCTGTCCACCACCATGGCCACATACTTCCAGTCCTCAATCACCTGCAGAACACATGGTGCAAAAGAGAGAGAGAGAGAGAGAGAGAGAGAGAGAGGAGAGAGAGAACAAATATTCAGACAAACATTTCCTAACTGTACCCAATCATTGAAGTAAAAAAAAGGAGGATAAAATGAATAAGAAATTCACTCACAGCCTGATCATCGTCATCTCCAATCATGTAGTCTGCAACATACCGCACCCCCTCCACCGCCTCTTGGACGTCTTGTCGCCCCTCCCACGCCGGGGTGGACCTCCCACGCCGATGCAGGTCCTGCACGGAGAGCAGCCCCTCAGGCACCCTCACATTCCTGTTCCTAAAGTAATGGTACCCTGAGGACGAGAGGACTGGAGAGGAGGAGAGAAAGCTGGAAGAAGGGGAGGCCGGATCAGCATGCGGGCCACCCCAGGCGTAGTGATCTGCCCCCGAGGCGCCCATCCCAGCCCAGGGCTGCCTCCGCTGACGGAGACGCTGGCGGGCTGAGTGGTTCTGGGGGCGCCTCATGAAGAGGAAAGCTGGGAGTTTGACCAGGAACACCAGCTTGACCCAGGGAGGCATGGTGTGTGTGCTGGGGGAGCGGTGGTGCACGTTCAGCACGCACACGCTGGTGACGATGGAGAAGGTCAACAGCACCATGGTGAACATCAGGTACTTGCCTATCAGCGGCACATCCAGCGACGTGGGGGGGACGATTTTAGATATGAGGAGCAGGAAGACGGTGAGGGCCAGGAGCACTGAGATGCACAGGGTGATCTTCTCCCCACAGTCGGAGGGCAGGTAGAACACCAGCACGGCCAGGGAGGTGATGAGGACACAGGGGATGATGAGGTTGATGGTGTAGAAGAGGGGCTTCCTCTTGATCAGGAAGTCATATGTGATTTCCACATAGCGGGGCTGTGAGTAGCTGATCGTACGCCTCCCGGGCAGAGACAGGATGTCCCACTCTCCACTGGGAGTGAAGTCATCCATGTTGGCCACTGCTGTCCTGAGGACCAGGTCCACCTTTAACAAACGAACCATGTTTTATTTGCCAATTAATCTTCAATCAATCAATGGTTTGGAATGTGGTATTTATGCACACACACACACCCCCGAGACAACACACGTGCACACCCCCAGGGAGAACAGAGCTCTGGGCTCTGGGCTCTGGGCACAGGGTCAGCCATTTTTCGACGCCCCTGGAGCAGTTAGGGCTTAAGTGCCTTGCTCAAGGGCACAACGGCAGTGGTACAGTGGGCACCTATGATACGACGCCAGCAACCTTCCAGTCATAGGACCCACCTCTGTGTGCCCGTACGTCCAGGAGCGGAACTTCAGGGTGCAGTTCTGCTGGTCAAAAGGGAAGTGTTTCACCTCGATCTTGCATGAACTCTTGTAGAGGGCCGGTGGGAGCCAGAAGATGGAGCCGTTGGACAGTACAATCGCGTTGGTGAAGATTTTCACCTCATAGGTGCCATCGGCACTATGGAGAAGAAGGGGAGGTTGAAAGAACAAACTCATTTGTAAGATTTGGGACGTAATATGCTGAATCAACATTTCAGGATCCAATTCCTTTGACTGAAAATACGTTGTTTTTAACGGATAGCTGGTGTCTAGCTGCATGTTTGCAGAGTAAGATTATTCATCTGGATTTTAAAGCATATACATTTCAGCTTGAGTTGATACTTACTTGTTGTACAGTACAATATCTGGGAGCCATATTTGCTGGGTCGGAATCCGAATCTTGTCAATTCCATCAAATTCTGAAGGGTCCCATGACAGCCTGTGATCAACCCAGTTCTGCAAAGTGAAAGTTGCTGATCAGCTAAGCTAACATAATGAATGCTGCACTGTGATGTTCGGTTAACAACAATGGCTGAAGGTTTCTGTAATCTTAGGTCATGATGTCTTACCTGTCTTACCTGTCTTACCTGTCTTACCTGTCTTAGCCAGATATTGGTGATCATTATTTGCTCCCTCGCATTCTGCAAAAATAGACATACTGTATGTATAACATATGACAAACTTTACATCCAGCTTTGTAACAATTCCTTTTTTTTATTTTTTATTTGTAGACAAGCTCCATGATAATAAATAGTAATATAGCCGACGCTTTTATCCAGTGAGTGCATGCAATTTTCAGTATATATGGTCCCGGTGGGAATCTAACCTACAACCTTAGCATTGTTGGCACCATGCTCTACCAATTGAGCCGCAGAGGACCATGAAAGAGCAAAACTCACCACACTGATGAGCTGTGCTAGGGAAACCTGCAGTTTGATGGTGACCTGTTCAGACCTGTTTACGGCAGGCCTGATCAGTTTGTTGTAGCGGCCTTTACCCAGCAGCCACTTTACCAACCGCTCCTCTGAGTTGACACCAAGTCCACCTGGAAGGACAACACCATAGAGCATATAAACCATACAGAAAATACGTATTATAAAATCTGACACTAGCCTAACCAATGCATGCCCAATGTGTATCTAAGCAGTTACATACTAATATTCAATGTGGATCAGTCGGAAGATTTTTTAATAACACTACATAATGAGTGCAAAGGGCTTCATTACAAAGTGTGGACGTCTTACAGTGTAATTTGAGATGGTGTGAATTGAAAGAGACAGGAGGACGTGGGTTGTTCGAAGTCGAAGATAAGCACACACTATGAACAAGGGGAAACATGATGAGGTATTGCCTAAGGATAAAGGTTGATTCCCATTATTTACTATAATATAATGAGCCGTTTCTGTATTTAACTATGATCTAGTTTTTCTGTAATCGTGATTGCGAGGAGAGATGACAGTATGCCAAAAGTTAATTTCTTGAAAATACTGTTATAAAATGCATGTGTTGTTATCTAGCACAATACCTGATAAAGCTATTATACTGTAAATTACATATTTGTAAACTTACGTTGAATCAAAGTTAGGATGCAAAAGCAGAGGCAGAGAGTCCGTGGCATGGCGGCATAGACAAGTTCTTTCAAGTGATGGATGAATCAGTCCACCACTGTCAGAGGAGCAGGCAGAATTGTACAACCAGTAGCTAATTATAGCATACAGGTTATGTATGATTAACTGAAGATCTAATTGCGGCCCTTCATCACTATACAATATTGAATAAATAAACAAATACAATTTGCATCACATACCCCATAAATGAAAGAGACAAGTAAAGTGAATTGGCAATGTAAAATAACCAAATCAGACCAAACTTAAACAACAGCAAATAAGTAGGATGGTAAGAGTATAGGTACAGACAGTTACAATAAATAAATAATGAATAAACAAATATAATTTGCATCACATACCCCAAGCATCTGAATTGTGGTCAATGAAACTTAAAGACATGGGAGCTCTTACTGCCTGCCGCAAAGGGGTCTTAAATCTTCACTGACCTGACAGTTCTGGGTTGCGTTTCAATGTGAGAATCAGTCATCCAAGCAGAGCAAAGACTTATCCCTGCGCAATTAGTCATTATAAATTATAAATCGCTCTAAATCAATGTGGTAATTGCACAGAACACGTTTTATTGTTACTGATAATCATATTAAAAAAAATGTTAATTGTATCTGCTGCGCTGCTCAATTCCTGCAGAAATAACCCAAACAAGATGGGACAGTTGCTACGCTAACGCTGTGAGACTCCCCCTGGGAAGTACACCACTATTGTATTCAAGTTACTATAGTAACTACATAGTATGGATTAAAAGGCCTTAACACACATAGAGATGCAGCAAGTATAAAATACTGATGTAAATCTAGTGTAGGAATAAAAATGCGACAGGCCTACACTGACATCTAGTGATGAGACGGCCACACTGCATTGAATGCTAAATGTTTCACTTGTCTAGACACTAGTATCAGACACAAGCCTTCTGCTCTTTCAGTCACATCGTAACAGTTGGCCATAACATATCGGGGACCATATGTGGCTGGAGGACACTATTATAAGGTTTATGATTTATATAGTATACGTTTGTTGGTGTTTTTTTTACATTCTCTGTCTCATATACATCTAATTGCCTGTGAGTCAAGTACGACTGTATTTGGACGTGAAGTGAACCCCATAGTTCCTTGTCTCTGAAGCTAAGGGATATGTGAGCCTTAGCAACTCTCATTTATCCCCGTGTTATTCATTCATAAGTTGGGAACTGTGCTCATGTGTAAAAATCCACATCACTGGTGACAACGAATTTAACAGTATTGAATATTGAAACAGAACAGTGACAGGTTTTGAGAAGACGCTACAGGACTACAAAGACGACACACTGAGTATGGATGAATGTCCTTTCTATTTTTATAAAAGTGAAAGAGAGAGAGAGGAATACAATGTTTATGGTAAAATAATAATAAGGCCTACAAAACAAGTCCCTTGTGTCTGTACCTAGTCGAAGTTATAATTGCAGCTGCAACCTATTTAGCTCCTTCTGTTACATTAATCTGACAGGTGATTTCCACTGTATTACCTTTCTGATGATGCTGATGCCCTTTTTCTAAGGCCCTATTTTATATGATGTTGAGATGCAGTCTCTTTGCGTTGAGTAACATGGCATTTTGGCAACAATTTCACATAATTGTACTTTATCCACAGTGCCCATCTCATGATGAAACATTAGGCAACAACTATTGTCTTTCCCACCCCAGTCCAGTCTTTGTTGTTGCTCTCACGCTAACGTGCGAGATTCAGACCAAACTGCGCGGTCGCACTGCCTCCACTTCCCCCTCCCCCGCGGCCTGGCTTGAGATGAGTGGAAGATGTCGGTTTCGGGTCTGAAGGCTGAATTGAAGTTTTTGGAGTCAATTTTTGACCCAAAGCACGAACGTTTCAGAATTATCGACTGGAAGCCCGATGAGCTCAGTTGCCAGTTCAACGTTACCGGGGAAAAGCTGCTGATAATACACTGCAACATCACGGTAAGAAAGAAGCTTGTAGCGAGCTAGCTCAGTGTCAGTACAAACACAGGCCATGGCGAGCGAGCTAGCAGCATAGCAAGCGACGAACATGACGAATTTGCAATTGTACAGACCGTCCAAGCCAGGGAGAGACGCATCAGTTATCTAATGTTTTAGCCAGCCACGTAGTTAGATATTTGAGTTGGCTTTATATATATTTATAGGATTTGGTTGACGATATTCAGTTATTTTGTATAACGTCAATTATTATTTGGGAAGGGTAGCCTACCAGCTAAGTTAGCTAACAATAATCTATTATAGCTAGCAAAATATCGCTGGTCAGCGTTAGCGTAGCAACTAGCTAAATGTTTTGAGTGTGGAAAAACTCAGATAATAGGACGCATTTGCCCGCAGGCAACCTATTATTGGATAGCGAATAGCCAGCCTGAGAGGCTTGTAACACAATAACTTGTCACAACACCACAATGTAACGTGACCTGGGAATTCGGTGTTGCCAACGCAGACTGAGAATGATGGTTCGACACGGTAGATTGCCAACATGGGTAGTTTGGGGCTAGTTGTCGGTTAGGGTTAAGACTATACTACGTTTTGACTGATGGTGTGTCCACCCATCTCATCTCTCAGGAAGCATATCCTTCAACGCCCCCAATATGGTTTGTTGACTCGGATGACCCGAGTCTGACAGAAGTGTTGGAACGCTTGGAGGATGTAAGGAAAGGCAGCACTTTGGTAAGTCACCTGTCTAGTTTTAGGAGGAGAAACCACTTGCGTAGTCTAGACTTGTTGTTGTTTACACCCGTTCACACGCACACATGCTACGTAATCTAGTTCTCATGGAAGGCATAGTACCTCTACCACCTACAACTGGGTCATGTTCACTGGGCACGAAAAATCCAATAACAAGAGTACAGAGATTTTAGTTATCTGTCCACAGAAACGGTTTGCAAAGTAGAGTGCCTCCTGAACAGGACCCTGTTTGATAGGGTTTTTTGAAGAGGGTCTGAACTCTTCCTTGATGTTCATTTGTTTTGATTTCACAGCTTCTCCAGCAGCTAAAGCGCCTCATCTGTGACCTTTGTCGTCTGTACAACCTGCCCCAACATCCTGATGTGGAGATGCTTGACCAGCCCCTCCCTGCTGGGCCCATCAACCAAGATCGCAAGGTAAGCCTAACATCATGCCAGACCTGAGTCACATATACCAAGAAGGGTCAATATCATATGAAATTCTTGCCTTATCCAATGACCCCATTTACACCTTGCCTTAAAATGTGTCCTGTGGTCGCGTCACGTGTGATCTGATGACGATTGGATTTGGCCAGCTTGCATTTACGCCTTGCAGTAAAAATGCGCAGTTTACCTTGACTTCCGTGTCAGCATTGTGATTGAATTTCGTTCAAATGCCCCTTCTCACAGCTTCTCTGTCGCGTGTCTTAATTGAATGTGGAGAATAAATTGAATAAAGTGTTTTTGTTTTTTTTCAAAACTACGCCCCGGGATAAAGGGGCCTCCACAGTAGCCAATAGAGGTTCATTGCTCTGAAACTGGTCATGTATGTAACATGTAATGGTCATGTATGTAACATGTAATGGTCATGTATGTAACATGTAATGGTCATGTATGTAACATGTGATGGTCATGTATGTAACATGTGATGGTCATGTATGTAACATGTGATGGTCATGTATGTAACATGTGATGCCTGGGGAGAAGGAACATTACTGGAACCACATGGTCTCCCTTAATTGAAACAGAATGTGGCTCATAAACTCTGTGCCCGGATTGCATTTTACACTTGTCCGCAATTCGGACACAAGCTCATCCACCGGTGAGGTGGTTTTGCGGATGGCAATCTGATCACAATGTGTTTTTTCTTTTTTTTTTCTTTTTTTTTTACATTTACACCTGACTTTTCACGGGGAATCCACAATCCACAATCGGGATGCGGACAGTATCTGGATACAGGATGCGTTTTAATGCAAGGTCTTAATGGGGTCAATGTCTCTGTCACACTTAATAGCATGGACCAGCAGATGAAGTCACATCTGAGGAGGAGGAGGAAGAAGAAATGGGAGAGGTATTTATCTATCTATCTATCTATCTACCTGTGTGTGTGTGTGTGTGTGTGTGCGCGCGCGCGCTTGCGCACGCTAGTGTGTACCTGTGTGAGCATTCAATAGTAACAAATGATATTGTGTGTGTGTGTGTGTGTACAATACTATATACAATGAAACTGTTTTCTTGTGGCAGCAGGACATCGAAGACCTTGACCATTATGAAATGAAAGAGGAAGAGCCAGTGGATGGAAAGAAGTCAGAGGATGATGGCATAGAAAAGGAGAACTTGGCGATCCTGGAGAAGATCCGTAAGAACCAGAGGCAGGACCACTTGAATGTAAGTGCTCATTCGGTAAGGTGCCTTTCTTTTTTTCCGGGGGGGAAATGGGAACATTTTCTACTCATTTTCTACGGTCTCGAGGGTAGCCTGGTTTTGAACATCTGACTGTCGCATGTTGCAGGGTGCCGTCTCTGGTTCAGTGCAAGCCTCAGATCGTCTCATGAAGGAACTCAGGGAGATCTACAGATCACAGAGTTATAAGACAGGTAAGTGTCTGCACTGCTCAGCTTGTTCTTTTTTTTTTTTTTTTTGATCAAAATGCAGTTTTCATGCTAAACTGTACCACCAATTCATTGCTATGTTGACTGTTTTCTGTAAGTGTCATCATCACCTTTTAGCTTTTGCTGAAAGCTGCTGGGTATCTTGAGAGCTGAGGAGTTACTGTAGTGTAAACCTGTGTCTTATCCATGTGCAGGTATTTATTCTGTGGAGCTAGTCAATGACAGCCTTTATGAATGGCACGTCAAAATAAGGACGTAAGTAATTATATGCTATTAATTTATTATTTATTGTATTAATTACTTAAAACATTTTGCTCTCCATTTTACATGTGACGTCTGGATAATTGTGGTCTAACTGTTCCGTTGACATTTTACAGGGTAGATCCAGATAGTCCCTTGCATAGTGACTTGCAGGTTTTGAAGGAAAAGGAAGGGGTGGACTACATCCTACTTGATTTCTCATATAAAGTGAGTGTGTTTTTGATCAAATTTGATATCTTTATCGATACAACCTTGAAGGCTTTTGGCTAATCTGTGGCTTTTGTTTTTTTTTGGCTTTTGCAGGATAACTTTCCTTTTGATCCACCTTTTGTACGGGTAGTTTCGCCTGTGCTCTCTGGAGGGTGAGTGCCCACTGAAGTCTGGGAATCTTATTTTATATCTCACATCCATGCTTTGATATAATACTGTCTTATTATTTTCCAGTGCATTTTACTGGTCAAACACCGGTTATCAATGTTTTTTAGTAACAGTCCCTACGCTTGATATAACGGTTCTTGATTGGTCTGATATTTAAAATGTTCTTCATTTCTAGAGACAGTGTCAACTCTCCTTCAATGCACTGATAAGCAATGGTGATAAATACTTCTCGCATTGTGACTGCCAATGGCACCTGGTCCTAGCATAGATTTCTGCTTATGATGTCTGATGTGTATAGATGATTCACTTACTTTAGACAAATGTACTTGTGTAAAAGCGTGTGCTAAATGTCAAAAATGTAAATGTACAGTGTAACATGGACTGTTCTCCCCTTTGTATGTCAGTTACGTTCTGGGTGGAGGGGCCTTGTGTATGGAACTTCTCACAAAACAGGTCTGAATACCAAACCCCTCATACAACACTCACCCCCTAACTTAACACAATATAATACAATCACTTTATTTTTCCGATAATGGAACTTCTTTTGTGGGATGGTACGTTAGGTGACAAACAAGTGTCAGCACCATCCACACCCACCTGTCTTTCCAAGTGGCGGAAGAAGCTGAGTAATTGTGTTGTTTTTGTTTCTGTCTTCGGTTCTACCAGGGCTGGAGCAGTGCCTATTCCATAGAGTCTGTCATCATGCAGATAAATGCTACCCTAGTCAAAGGAAAAGCCAGAGTCCAGTTCGGAGCCAATAAGGTATTGTAACACTTCAAACATGGACCATAACCAGAGACATCACTCTTTTTATTCTGGTGCATTGTCTTGCAGTTTGATGTTTCAAGTCAGGAGAGAGTACACTCATACTACTGTCATAGGCTTAAGGTGCTATTCAGAAGATATCCTCCGAAACAGCTGTAGCTGGAGCCCCTCTCTATGTATGGATTTCACTGACATAATGCTCGAACGCCCACCTGAACTCTTCTATCTCATTTTCGTGTAATCTATGGACTCAGATGCTTTTGTTTCCACACAGAACTGAAATGAGTAGAGCAGACATGCTTTGTTAGTCAAATGTGTCTTCCACCTATGCGAGTGAACTGTAAATCTAACACAGTGCATCTCCGATTTTCTCTCAGAATCAGTACAATCTTGCCAGAGCACAGCAGTCATACAAATCCCTTGTGCAGATACACGAAAAGAATGGTAAGTGACCCACCAGTCTTGTGAGTTGCCACTGAACCAGTTGTCACACACACATTAAACTCAAATGATTCTATATCGATTCAACACATCGTTTGTGACGGAGCCTCTTGTGTTTATTTTGCAGGCTGGTACACACCTCCAAAAGAGGATGGATAAGGAGCCACTCCTTTTATGCACTGGGAACATATATGTCCTTGGGTCAAAATTTTCTTTTTTTCTTTTTGAACTATTCTCCTCCCCTCTGACTTATCGGGAGTATATCATCTATCTTGTGGAAACCAACTGGCAAGTTCTTCCATCTCATTGGCCCAGTAGACAAGTGTTTCTCTGCCCCACCGTGGGCTAGACTCTCCTCCTCCTCCCGCATCACTTTGCTTTTCCCCTTGTTGAGGAAAATGATGTGAGGGGACCAGTGGTCCTACATCTTTTAAATGTGCTCATCTTTTTTAAATCTTCACAAAAGCGTTCCCCCCCCCCACCCCCCTTTAAGTGTGGAGAACAGCTTTTTCCATTTGCTGCTTTAACGGAAAGTGGATTTGACAAACAATCAGTTCCTCCTTCAAGTGAAGACGTACATGACACCAGATAGTCTGAAGAGAAGCTGCTTTGTGTCCACATTCTATCTTTTTAGCGCAAGCTGCAAGCTCTTAAAGCCATGGCATGGGATTTTAACAGGAAGCTGTGGTGACGGAGTTTAAAATGAAGATGCCTAAGATGAGCCACCTCTGTCACTTGTTTCGACACTGCTCTTTTCCTCATTTTGTGTACAATTAACTGGTACAAAGATGCATACGTTGTAAAAGAAATTATTATATGCTAAAATTGTACTCACTGGCTCGATTAATATCCCAGAAACAAAATATGAGCCAGGTTCAAAATGGTGAGGATGCGGGAGTCTTGAACTGAGGCTATTCACCACTTGCATATGTTCAAGCTGTTCTGTAGCATGTGGCTATTTTCTCAGTTACAGCATCACAAACATTGTTGGGCTTAAAGTAAAGCGAGTCGATTTATTGTAATGTACTATTGTTGAACTGAGCTCCACATGTCGTTTTGTGAATGGATTCACCTGTTGTAGATTTAACTTAAGATGGAACAGGTGCAGTGGGCACGGACTGTCCCATGATGTAGGAGTTCCTTGGTATGAGAGCAAAAGATTGGTCTCAAAGAAAAGGAAAGGTCTTGTGAGCAATGAGCATTGTGTTAAACATTGTGACCATCCCTGTTTAGAATGTAAAGACGTTTCGTTCCTCACAACTGAGTAGGCCATACCTTTAACTTTCCATCTACCCACACTGGTCGAACAAATTGCGTGGTTGAGCTACAGCTCTTGCCATTGACCTTGCTCTGTAGAGAGTGGTTAGCTCTGTGCTAACAGAATGAGGCCTTATATGTGCACTAAATAGATTACAACTTGCTTTTATTTTGTGGTGGGCCTGCTCGTGACCATTGTTGTATCTCATTTATGGAGCATACAAGGCTTTCATGGCACACAACACTTACACAAAGCCCTCGGGCTTCTGAGGAGGAGATATTGATAAACACTGTGTCCCGATGCGCTCTACCCATTCCTGCGCCAAAATTGGACAACATTTTCTCTCCAAATGATCACCGTAACGGTATATCTCTCTCTCTCCTCTTCAATACAATACATGCAACTGTTACTCTTGTCCCATTTACGTATGTACATCATCTATACCAAGAATACGTTTGGCTATCTCTTTTTTGGTGTGTAATAATAATAAGAATTACAATATTATATTATCTAAGTATAAATTGCTTATTAACTTAAATTTAGAATCTCCTTACCCTTTAGCTTTTGACATGCAATGTGGCCCCCGAATGCAGTGCTGTAGTCCCGTCCCCCGTCCCCCCTCATAACAATACAGATGCTTTACTCAACTGTGGGGTCTTCCTGCAGTACATTTCCCGCCACTTTCTGCAAAAGCAGGTTTGAACTGACAAAACTCAGGTAAACAAACTGTGTATGTTGGAGGGTATGTCTTCACAAATGTTGCGTGTAGTTTTATTGCCATGGTAACTCTTTGGTTTCCCCTTACCAATTTGGGCTTTTGTTCACACACTGATTGTTGACAAGGGGTTGACAATCTTGTGGGTTAAAGGTATGTTTCACTGTTTAAATATATATATATAATAATCCTGGTTTTACATTTAGCATTGGCTCTTATTGATTTGGTTTTATGTAATAATTTTGCTTCCTTAGGTACTTAATAGTAGCCATATTTAGTTTTGGCAATATGGTCCAGTTCATTATAGGAATATGTCTAAAGCACCATACCGATCCAATCCAAAAGTCACTTTATATATAATCCTCATTTTTTTTGTTTAGTTGTGAAGCGTCTAAATTCAAAAGTGTTTAAACCTTTAAAATAAAGTGGCTTTCGCAAGGAACAAGGAACAAGAGTAAGTCTTCAGAAGGTGGTGATAACCAGTTGGGTTGGGTGTGTTGGACAAGGTGTAGGGTGTGTTGGACATCTGTTTAGAATGAATGGGGCCCTATGACTATTTTGATCAAACAAAATGTGGCTACTAAAAACTCTGAGGTAATTAATTACAGCCCAGGTTAGTGTCAAGCCATGATGAAATGTCAGAAAGGTGGAAGATCCCATTAAGGCCCGTGTTAAATGTCCTGTGATGTGTTTCGAGCAGTGCTGGTCAGGGAGTGTAGAAGTGCCGTATTTCTGTTGGGCATGATTTCCACTCCGTGCTTTGACTTGTATCTTAACGTTAAAGTTATCTGTACATGTAAACACATTTTGTCTTCAGCCTCCAAAATACATCAGTTCTACTCTTTCTTTTTTTTTTGTTATGTTTTTGTTTTCAGAGATAGGGAGGACATAAATATCTTTCGCCTGATGGGAAACATATTTGCACAAAATGGCAAGAATGTGCCTAGAGAGGTCAAATACAATAACAAATCAAGTTCTTAACTTCATCTTTTTAATTCAGGAGAAAAGTCTTCCTGAACGAACTGTTTTAAACATTACTGTACAAAGGATGTAACAAATTTAAATCATACATGTTCTTAAATGTCTGGGGATGGCAGGGAGGGGGAGCGGTTGTTGTTTCTCTTATAGAATTGGCCAACAGGTGTGTTTAGCTCTAAATTACAAAAGCCTTGTTCCATTACTGCTCAGAATAGATGGCTAGTAATCTTATGACTTGCAAAGCCCTTTAGGGTGTAATTGTAAGACTCCGTAGAGTAATTTCGCACACATCTATGTAACCGCTTTCCTCCTGAAGCCAAGTCACTGGTCAGAGGGGAACCTTCAGAGATAGTTACACTTTGGATAGACAGTCATGCTGTGATGAATGGATTTGCACGCTTCTATAACTGGACAGTGTTTTGAAAAGGTTCATCTAGACCAATTGTGAATTCTTTTTCTGGCACCAGTATACGGTGTTCAGATGATCAAGTTTTGCACCGTTGGCATGCTTTGGGTTTCGTTTTATTTTTTTCCATTTCAAGATAAATTTTGACCATGTACAGTAATTTGTAAACTTGCATCAAGTTTATAAATAAAGAATTTTAAGATTATTGTTGTTGTTGTTATTACCATCTCTTCTCATAATACGATTAATCTAACAGACTAATCCTCATCATTTTCAGCCGTTACGTCTATGTATTTATTGAAAACAACAGGGGGGCATTATTTCACGGTTTTCTTAACTGATAAAAGATCAGTAGCTGAATTCTACTGACACTAACCTAGACCAACAGTATGAGGCTAGTTCCTGTGTAGGTGGCAGCAATTGGCCCACTGATTTATAAATATGCAAGTCCTCAGATAGATACACTTTTCTTTTTTCAGATTGGTTTCACCATTTAGAAATTACAACCTTTTTTTTTTTTTTTTTTTTTTTTACAGTTGTACACAAACAGTTGTGTGGACAGTATAATTGCAGTCTAGTCTTATGATTAACATCAACACAGACTTGACTACATATTTCTAGTTGTTGTGATTCTGTCAATTCAAATTTTTCACAACAAAGATTGCACCATATGGCCACTCAGTTGGTTGCCATGATGGCTCATTATTGTAGGATGTCTGCCATATTCCTCCTTGTCCTTGGTACATTGATGCTGATAGTTATTGACAATATAAAGGGTTTGGTTTGCTCCTAAACAGTAAAACTATTATTTTGTAATACTAAAAGTACAATTGGTCATGGCCTCATTGTGCCTTAAATATGTTTATTTATGTAAATTGAAAATTAAATTCTACAACTATAGTAGTCTAGTTAGGGTAACATAGTTAGGGTAACATACCCTAACTAGACTATGGTAGTCTAATTAGGGTAACATAGTTAGGGTAACATACCCTAACTAGACTATGGTAGTCTAATTAGGGTAACATAGTTAGGGTAACATGTTATACTATCATTGTTTAACCCTCAGGAGGAATCTACATGATACAAAGCCCTAAAAGCTCATGATGGTAGTTTGGTTTAACGGTATTGATTAATTATCTGAAATTACTATTTGAGATTAATGTTGAGACCTGGCTGGCTATCAGCTCTTTAGATTCAACCCAAAGCATAATAATTGCCTTATATGCAAAACATGCCCCATTCTGGCCCCTCCCACTCCTGGTCCCAGCACCACTATGAGGTCATGTCTCCTAGTGAATTCATCAAGTATGTGCAACACTAATAGCATGCAGGCGCAACCAAATTAAACTCGGACCAAAACACTCAAAACAATACAACTGAATTGTTAAAAGGGTTATAAACAAACAAAAAAAAACTCAGTGACACGGGATGCAACAAGAACTGTTTACTATCCATCAGGGTAAGAGCAAATAATATAAAAGTAATACACAAAAAAATCCTCTAAAACGTATTCTTCACTGAGACACGACCCCCTCGACATGGATATTACCCAACTGATCAGATCATGTTCTTATAGTATGTATCTATGTGTTTTATCCTGACCATGACAACGCATTTGACTTTGTCTCAAGTAATTATATAGTATATCTATCTAAATGTTATAGTACATGATACATCTCGAACACATACACAAGGGTACTAGGGCAAATTGGGTCAATTATAGAGAGCTGTGACACAACATGACCGACAACATGAAATATTGAATATAGCTGTCAAATGGACTGCAGTTCTTGTCTCCAAGTCTACAAAGCATTGCATGGCAAGCTGGACACAGTTGTAACATCAATAAACACACACACACACTGCGCCCTTTGTACACATGGCACAATGTTTGGTTTGATTCACAAATTCACCAAAACCACACGACTTACTACACATAGGAAACAAGCTTTTTTGTTCTGTTGTAACCTTTGCACGTACGACACACTAAGAACAAAGGCTTCAGTCAATCTAACTGAGTGCATATTAATGCAGATGATCATGGCCATGGCCAAAGTGACAGGATTATACTGGATAACTATGTAATTTTGCTGGTGCAATATTGTTTCATGGTAACATAATACTTTCATCAGGCGATGCCTATCACATTGCAACAGGCCCGTTTTGACTTAGGGTCACCCCTTTAGTGTACAGTACAAGTGGCTAAAAACTGAGGGCGTATCTGGGCTCTTTATAATTACTTTAGTTCATTTGATTCATTTTTATGTGGAAAACATATATGGTGAAAGCAGTGAGCACCGAGTCACATTCCACTGTCAGCAAATAGCACTCTGTGTAAAAATGCATTTCTTTGATGATCAAAATAAACACAGTAAAAGCCTTTGAAACCTTTTACCAATGACAAGGGAGAAACAATTAACAGAACTGGTTCACACTCTCTCATACATCATAGAAAATATACAGTAAATACAAGGTCTTTACAAAAATGTATTGGAGAAAAACAGAAAATGTCAAAGAAAATATTGAACATCACACAATCTGACGGGACAATTCACAGGTTTCAAAGTTACCAGCATTCATTTACATTATCTTCACATCTGTTTGAAGTCTAATACTGTATACACATTTTTGTAATATCCATCTATTATTTTAAGAATGTTTGAGCGTTAACTTATGATCAAGAGACACATAAGACAAAACAATTTTACTGCAATGAAACGATTGCAGAGATGCAGCTGTCTCTGTGTGTAAAGGTCGAGCCTCACAAAGCTCAGCCATTTTTTCCAGTTCAAAAGATGTTTTTTTTTAATATCAGTTATATTCTATGTTTTCCATAAATACCATATCACATCTACTCATGTACTAACGTTGACAGCCACATTATGTATTCACTCAAAGTCTAAAATACAGAAATCAGAGACATTATTGTAGTCATTTAAGCATTCGGTTTACATGGTTCACTTCAAGGATTTGTGAAAGGATTGACCAATGGGAATAAACATCCATAACATCTGACAATACTAAATCCACCTACGACAGCAAATATTTCCATTTCCAGTGGGACATTGGGAATACATGATGAAATTTCTATTCTTGCCTTCTGCCACTTAAAGAGGCATTTTGGTTAATTATATGGTTAATGTCTCGTGTTCAGTTGTACAGTATTGACTTGGAATGTTTCATCCTATGCAAACTTTAATACTAAATTGTGTGCTTCAATTGGTAGCATTAAACATCTACTAAACCTATAGTCAACAGAATAGTACAGCATATGCCTGCTCGAAACACTCTCCGAGGCGAGGCTGGTGGAGGCAGGAATCGGAGGACAGGCTCGAATGAGCCCGTCCTCCGATGTCGACCTCCACCAGCCTCCATTGCCCTCCATCATAACCTGAAATTGAAATTTTTTTAAAGAACTAAACACCCAGAATGGCTTATGTGGCAGACAAAGCCAAGTCGGACGACGCTCGGACGACGCTCGGACGATGCTAGGGAGTCTGACGTGTGCCTAAAGGTTATGGTAAAACAAGGTAGACGGCTATCGCGCCTTTCCTGAGAATCTAAGAAATACAAAATAAAATAATAATGTGAGAAATCCTTTTTAAAAGCGGTATCCTTGGTAACGACACGGTATTGTAAAAAGTATAAACAAAAAGCGTTGACGTCTTAGCTCACGCCAGAGACATGTAGTAAGTAAGTAAAAACATTAGTTTAATTAAACAAATACCAACAAAAAGTGGTCAAGCCTGTTGTGAGACTGTGTTACCTTGTATCCATCTTTTTTTGTTTGTTTTAACCCAATGAGCATTGCAGGGCAGTGAAGGTTGCTGGATGTACTTTGGGTGAAAAACGGGATGCTGCCGTATAGTGTTTGACACATGCAGCAGAGAAATAAATCTTATGTGGAATAAATTTGTCATCCTGATCTATGGGTACTGTATGGTTGATGGACTATGGAAGGGGATATGCGTGTGTTGTACTACATTATGTATTTGCAGGCAACAGTGTTATGTTATAACAGTGTTATGTTAGCAGGGTTGCTGTTACACTGAGGAAATAGTTAGTAGCTGCACTGCTGGGTAAGGAATTGAACTGTTTCCTTGTGTTGATGGTTTGAGCAGGTCAATCATTAATAACCATTAGATGATCTCCCTTAAAAATAACATTTTCATGAGGTCAAAGTTAGGTAGAAGTATCCAACCTATGTTTAATGATGCATTTCAAGCTAAATCAATGAATTATTTGACATTTTATCTTTAAAATCCCAGATATGGTGAATGGCACCTAATTCTTAGTTGTGTTATCATATGATCATCCCTTTCCGTCACCCTCACAGCCTCCCTGTCACCCGCCCTCCCGTGCCCTACATTGGGTCGTCGTAGTTGTAGGTTGGTGCTGCTGAGTACTGGGGCTGTTGTTGCTGCATGGCTCCCTGGGCCGCCCCCATGGCAGCCTGCTGGGCTGCCTCCTGGACATGGGGGTTCTTCCAGGCCCCAGTGGTCCATTCCTCCTGGGCTTTGGTCATGCTACCTCCACTTCCACGGTAGAAGTTGTGGACCTACACGAGTCAGAGAGAGAGAGATTGAGTGAGTGAGTGAGTGAGTGTGTGTGTGTGTGTGTGTGTGTGTGTGTGCGTGTGCGTGTGTGAGCAAGAGAGAGTGTCATATTGCCTGAAGTCAAAGTAAGGTCATAATAATATTCCCTTTATTCAAGACAGCATGTCCAAATCAGATCTCCTGTGACTATGCCCATCACTGTTCCTTAGAGTCCCATAGCTTACTGTACGTGGCTGAGGAAATGTACAGATGTGACTACCAAGGCAGACACTAAAAACTCAGATTAGGAAGTCAAGTTTGCAGAGTGAGTGGTTTTTAATCATCATTATGATTATGGTTTACTTTTGTTGAAGAGATACAGTGTATGCTTGTGTCGCTCGAGCGCTTTTCATTGAAAGTTGGTAGAGCATGGCGCTAACAACCCTTAGGTTGTGGGTTTGATTCCTGCTGGGGCCATATGTACCGAAATGTATGCACTCACTGCAATGTAAGTCGCTTTGGATAAAAGCGTCAGCTAAATGGAGTTTATTATTATATTATATTACGGTACCATGAACAGGCAATGGCATATGTGGTTAGTAGTTTCTGTTGCAGTTGCCTGTTCAAACTTTACACCTTTTTCTTTTTTTGTATACAATTCCTCATTCCATTCCATGAATTACAGTGAGCCTGTCCTCCGGTTTCTACCTCCATCAGCCTCCCCTGGCCTAAAGACCTCTATATCCCCACTACCCCCCGTACAAGTTTCTCTCCTGTATTTAAAAAAAAAAGTAATTCTTCCTTCTTCTAGCATTGTGACTGCCAATAGCCCCTGGTCCTAGCATAGATTCCTTTTTCTTATGATGGCTGATGGATAGATGATTCACTCACTTACACAAATGTGTTTGTTGTAAGTCGCTTTGGATAAAGGCGTCTGCTAAATGCCATAAATGTAAAATGTTGTACCTTGGTGAGGGCGATGGTGGACAGCACAGCCACGGCAGTGAACATGATGGTGGGGATCAGCATGACCACAGCTGAGCCAACGTTGGTGCTGAAGAAGGTGACGGTAGCCAGCCAGCCACTGGTGGAAACGGGGAAGAGAGCCAGAGAGTGTCCAGGGGTTAAGGACTGATTAATGATGATGATAAAATAATAACAATATAGCCAATACCCATGTTTTCTGTAACGATTTCTAGGGCATACTTGAAGGTAATTATCCCCAATGTTACATTTTGAAACAAAGCAACCCCTTATTAAAGTACATTTCTCCATCTCTGACATCAGAGGATTTGAGTTTTGCAAAGTAGAAGTTACAAGTTGCTCATTGTAATGCATGGGATGGAATTAGGAATGGTATCAAACACACGTCTTTGATACCATTCCTCATTCCATCCCATGCATTACAATGAGCCCGTCCTCCGATTCCTACCTCCACCAGCCTCCCCTGGTATCTAACCATGCATAGAATTATGCTGTAAACTCTTACCACACTCCCCAGCCTGGAATCCCTACTGTCTGGATGATGCTGATCACAACCTGGGCCATGAAGACAAAGAAGAACGCCATGAAGTTGAAAGAGCTATCAGTCCTGTGAAGAGAGAAAAGCACACTCAGTATAAAATCACGGAGGGCCCGCACACTCAGACGCTCCACCACAACGTACCTTTATTTACGGAAACTAAACAGACAATGTTTCCATCCTACAGTGTACAAGGATCTTCGTCAGGTCACTGGGAGAGGATACTCAAGACTTCTGTTATTGATTCAGCACAAGGGCAGAAGCTAAGTCATGAAGGGTGTGCTCAAAAAGCAATTGTACTCAAAAAGCAATTGGCTTACTTGAAGGCCTTGTAGATGGGCCGGAACCAGCACACGTAGGAGCAGGGGGTGAAGAGGATGAGCCAGAGAATGGCCATGCCGAAGTTGGTGGCCCCGCCCCCGCCGCACATCCATGCCAGGCAGCCAATTAGATTTACAGCCAGAGTGGCACTGTTCACTGTAAAGGCCACAGGTGTGGGAGGGGGAGGGGTGAGGGGCGGGGGAGGGGGGTGAGGGGCGGGGGTGAGGGTGGGGGAGGGGGTTAGGGGCGGGGGTGGGGGGGTTAGGTTTCCCATTCCATTTGGTCGTATTGGTCCTACTGCGGTTAAGTGTATATTGTCCCATACAACATAAAAGCTTTGATCTAGATCCAGCCAAAGTGAAGAAAACGCTAAACTAACGCTACTACCTAGTCAACACACAATACAAAGGCTAGGCTAAAAGGCACAAACTAATGAATAAGTAGCGTAAGTAATGAATTGCTATCACTTCTACAACTTTTTTCAGACAGGACTTACATTTATGCTTTTTCAAATACTCCCCAACCTGAGTGATAATGAAACAGGTTATGCAATTATCCATATTTACACTATTTACTACAACTAGTATTGTTGTCAAATCAAGTACACAGCAGAGGGAATGACAACTATAAACTAACTGATTGATAGAGACCAAAAACACAAAAACATTTGTAAAATGTTGGCTGGGTGCCAGTCTTTAATGATCTGCACAACTTGCTCTACCAGAATTCTTTTGTATTTAGTTCCCATAATATTTTGGGTAAAAACACAGGGGCGATGGGGTAAACTATTAATGTTGTGAGGCAGGCAAGCAGTTTTATCACACTGAATCTGAAAATGCTCTGAGGTGGACCATAACTAAATAGAAACCAGAGTCAACAAGCCAGAGAGTAATGTATTTGTTAGATGTCTGGAGATTTGATTAGTCAATCCTAGCAACACTCACAGATCCATAGGTAGTAAAGCCTCTTGCACATGGTGCGCCGGTTGTCTGGGATATCGTTGAAGTCTTGATGAAAGCATGGCCTCAAAGGGATGAACCGAGGCAGCGGAGGGAAATTGTTTTCTGTGGTGGAAGAACACAGATGCTTTACATCGCTGTTCAGATTACTGGTCATTTCCCTAATAGTCAAACTGTGAATTAAGGTAAAAAAAAAAAGAAAAATCCTATCCTTTAATTATCATTTAACCTTATCAAGCCCATACATAGAGTCAGAGTTTACCATGATTTACAAACATGATGTGAAGCAATCGGTTCCATGCCTACCATACTGTAATTACATAATGAGTAGTAATAAAAGGCCTAATTCATATCCATGTTATGTTGAGAAAGGGCTATGCTGGGACTTAAGGAAGGGCTGTGCTTACCTGCCATGGTGACAATTTAATATATTCTTCCACTGTGGATATTATCCAAACACCTTTAGGTCAGTTTAGCCTTGGAGAAAGAACTGCAAAGAACATAAGCCGTATAAGTACTTCAGTAAGAGAAATAAATCGCTTCAGATGATTCAATGCGTGGTCTAATAATCAAACATTTCCATGAAATTACATTAAAAACGATCGCTCTTCCACTACCCCCTTCGTTGAAATATGGAATTACCATGTAACATTTTAAATCATTTCGACAGTCCATGACTATAAGAAACTGTGCGGCCTACAATCCTGCAATCTGACAGCCGGTTTAACGGATAATGCCATTACCGGGGGATCAATTGTGTAGGCCTGGGTACCACAAACAAATATACTTTATATGTGCGACGGTGGAACTCAAGAATACTGCACGTAGCAGTCTATTGACAACAATTATGTTTCAATTCGCCATTTGATAAATTCCTTTACAACGAATGGACATACAAATCCGACATAGGCTTCACAGAGGTTGAGGCATCCAATATGAAGGGCATTTTTTTCTGTAGGCTATTTATCTTTGGCCACTAAAATAAACCACCAAAGCAGACTGACCATAAACGAGTAGAGACCATCAATGTTAAATGCAATGATGATAGTCCTATATTTTTTCCTATCTATTCAGATGTCCATTCATTTAGAATGATGGGAAGGATGCTGCCCCCATTTGCAGCATCGTGATCACTGTCTATGGAGAAAGCGCCCTTCAAGAGGAATACGACATGATTATGTTTTTTCAGCTGAATGCAAAATACAAGCCCTCGTACCTTAGGCTACCGCAACGTTCTTATGCACAGATACTATTTATTCACAGGATTGCACAAAACGCCTGCTCGTGCGTTTAAATCAAAATGAATGAAATAACAGTCATAGATTCTGCTAAAATGTAGGCTATGTCTTACCTTCTTTTTTTTATGCAGGAATGTTGTTACAATGCAACGCCTTTGAATTGCATTCTATAAATCGCTCGTCATTAAACACGACATGCGTTCATAAGAGCAGGCCCATAGAGGTATATTATTATCAATTCGATTAATTTAGAAATTCCTCACCGAAGGCTTGGGAGTACAACAATCACGTGACGTCACGTTTCTCCTCTTTACGCACATCCCCGTCCTACTAGGAATGGGTTGAGGAAGCTGATTTGCTCGCGTGGAAACGACCAACAAGAAAAGCGCTTACTTGCGATATTTGACTCCCTCGCCCTTAACTCCACCCTTTCCTGCCCCTCGGCAGCTCCGTGGACCGCGGCGGCGGCGCTGTCATAAGCGATTATCAAGACCTTTGACCACTGTCATCGGGTTTACGATTTTTAAGTACGTGTAGTCAAGTCCTGAGCACTTAGAAAACCTGCGACATAGTTTTCAGAAATGTCAAAACGATTGATCTTTCATTTTCTATCATTTTAAGCAAGGATCGAAATGAGGGCTGTGGTAAAGGACCGGTATGGTTTAAACATTTTATTGACGAGGCGACTGGGAGAATATTGACACATCAACTATCATCGAGGCTGCTCCGCTGTAAACGTTTATGGGATGCGTCATTTTCCCGCGCCAGCTTGTCTGTTGTTGTGTGGTCGACGCAGCCTTTATATACCGTTTCAGGCTCATGTAAAACCGCAGCCCACATCCACACTACAGCTACATGATTTAGCAGTATCTAATGGCCTTCTGCCAGCTAGATGTAGGCCTATCTGTAGAATATCTAATGAAGATGGATAAACAAGACTTACTGATAAGAGTGAGATGTGTAAATTATACCAGAGGCAGATTATAGGCTAGAGCCAGGGCAGATAATCATGACAATGTCCAGCAAAACGTTCAAGATTGCTAAAAAAAAATCTCTGATAGCTCAGCAACCTTAGGCCAACTAAGTAATCATTCATGATTTGCATTGCCTCAATTATCAATGTTAACTAATGCAGCAAATAGCCCAAGCTTGGCCTGCACAGCAGAGAGATATGTGGTTGCAGTTCAGTGAAAACACTTAATTTCATGAAAGCAGGAGATGGATTTGGGGGGGTTTTCTCCTCCCCACTCCTGTCCTGTCCTGTCCTGTCCTCTCCTCTCCTGTCCTGTCCTGTCCTCTCCTCTCCTCAATAGTCTAAAATAGCCTTATCTCCTCTCCTCTTCTCCATGTCTCCTTCCCTCCATCAGCAATGACATCACAGAAGTATCCAGGTGTAATTCCTGGTCGGCCTCATCCATATTGCTGTCACCCATCCTGAAGGTGAGGCCATTTAAGACTATTGAGCAGGGGAGGCTGGTGGAGGTAGAAATCGGAGGACAGGCTCAGAGAGAGAGAAAGAAAGAGAGAGAGAGGGGGTTGTGTGTATGTGTGTGCGTCAGTGTGTGTGGGTGTTTGTGCATGGGTATGTGTATGTGGGTCTCTTCCCATCACTTCCGGCCTGTTTCTCTCTCTCTGAGACCTGCACCACACACACGTGAGCACACACACACACGTGAGCACACACGCATGCACACAAACTCATAGACACACACACGCACGCACGCGCACACACACACACACACACACACTGATACACACACAGCTACTCTATACTCCTCACCAGAGAGAGACAGAGAGAGAGAGGACTCAATTGGACTGCACCAATGGAAGGATCAGTTACAGCTATCACAGCTTAAATTTTATAGCAATAGTATGAGATTTTGTTTTGTTTTAGGTTTCAAGCCATATTCTCTCAAGAAGCGACCCAGTGAACAAAACCAAATGAAAATGTGTTCAACCGGGCATCCAAGTGGTACTGATCCTATTCCAACACACTGCCACCATAGTGACTGGTTCCCATAGTGACTGGTTCCCATAGTGAAGTCCTGCTATTCTCACAGGACACGCCACACTATTTCATAAAACTTCACATTTCATAAAAGTCTCGGCCTCGTAGCAGATGTCCTATGCCCACATGCACTGCGTCCAAGGAATCAATAGGCCTATATGACACCGGCACAGCCCACTTTTCTAGAGGTATTCCATCAATAGATTGGGACAATTCTCACCACCCAGTTTCTGAACGAGGCAGGCAGACTGAGGTGATCTTTATAGGTAGACTCTGGGATATGACATCATAGCAAAAAGCATGGGGCGACGCTGCCAGCGACTTTTACAAAAGAAAATTGAGATGCAACAGACTAGAGAAGTCTTGTCCACAGCACTCGACCTAGTCTGGACTAGTCAGCACTGGACCTAGTCTGTATAATACATTTTTTAAAAAGAAGGCTAAAAATAAAGCCCATTGAAAATGAAACAATTACTTCTCTGCTGACCACGTATGTGACTTAAATGAGACTGAATTACAGAAACAAATCAGTCTGACACAGAGCATAACAGTTGTACTTATTCTATTTGTAGATAGATGTGTGAAGGAATGTGTTATCAGAGAATGCGATTGGCTGATTGTTGTAAGGCAAATCGTGATGCGGTTTGAGGTAATGTAGTAGGCCAGGATGTGCCGGAAGAAACAACATACTTTTTAATATAATTATTTCAGATGAAAAACCTCCTTCATTATCAAATTATTTGGTATTCATAACAGTAACAAAATAAACGTATGAACATTGACACACAATTAAATAAATATCGAGATTTTTTTTTTGCCCAGGCGAAGATGTCTGACCAAAATCGAGAGCTACGTCATCATTCCATGTCCGGATGTATCTGTACTATGGTTGAGGGGCTCACTGAGTAGGTTGTTTGTGTACATTTAATGTCACCCTATCAGCTAAGTAATGATACTAATGCAGATACTGGCACCACGGAGACAGTGTCGCATGGCTTGTCTGACATGTTTGCTTTCGAGCTATCATTCGGAGTAGCGTGTGTATTGCTTGTGTAGTGTGGCAAATAACTTTTTTTAATGTTCTTGTCAGAGCTAGCTCCAGCTGTTAGCTCTCTCGTGACGTGTATGTTGTTGCCCGTCAGTCCTGGCTACGTGCAGGGTTTCGGCCCAGGTGTGTGTGATATCTGGTCTAGGCTCGCTATGGACTAGCCTCGCAAACGAGGTTATCACTCAGTCATCGCACAGCTAATGATGCCTCGTAGACGAGACTGAGTGAGACTCTTGAAAGAGCTTGCAGCTAATGCCAAGTCGAGATTAGCTGGAGCAGTCTCGTTTACCGGGCCTGGGTTCCTACAGTCCTTATTGGGATCATATATAGGGGTCTCTCCATTTTTGAAACCCCCTGGTAACGTCAAACTGCTATTGATCTTATCTCATTTGTTTCCAGCGTTGGGAATGCAGCCGCCACTCCCACCCGACACCGTCAGGGAGCTTGTGTGCTCCTGCCTTCATAGAGACCCGGTCGCCGCAGACCTCCGCTGCAGCCTTTTCGTAGCTGCTGCCCAGAACTATAAACGGGATTCCCTGCTGAGACCCTTTCCCCCAAGATACATAGGTGGAGACTGCAAGGAGTTTGATGAGCTGGTGAGAAACTAGACCGAACACTGTCATTTTCAATATTAAAGGAGCAAACACTTGAATTAAACAATTAACTTAAACATTCAGATGCAGGAAACTGAAGCAATTATTTGAACATAGTTTTTTGTTGTTGTTGTTCAGCATCATTGTGTAGCACACCTGTCACTTTGAGCTGGTTGTCAATGTTGTCAATGCTACCAGAGCCATTGGTCTCCTGAATGAGTTCTGCTTCCCTTCCCTCAGCTGACAGACGTGAGCTCTTTGCCTGGTGTGAGGGAGCTGGTGAGGTTGAAGCCCGGGGATGGAGACCACCATCTGGCACTTATACACTGGATTCTGTCGTCGAAAAGCTTCGCTGTGAAGACGTTGCAGAAAGATGAGGTAAAGGCAGACACGTTATTATCACTTTGTATTGTCACTAAATATCTCTATTGTAGTTTTTGACTTTGCAGAAAGATGAGGTAAAGGCAGACACATTATTATCACTTTGTATTGTCACTAAATATCTCTATTGTAGTTTTTGTCAAAAAATGATTGTTTGACATCCCAGTCTGCCGAGTATGACAGTCCTGTCCCTTTCTCTGCTCCCCTCTTTTTGCTAAAAATCCACCAGTATGCCAAACTTTGTAACCTGACGGAGAGTGAGGGGATCTCAACACCAGTCCCAGACTTCCTGTTTGAGTTGGAGTACTGCGACCAGATGAATGCTAAGTTTGAGAAGACGAGGGCAGGGCGGGACCTCTTCTATGCGTTCCATGGCAGCCGTCTGGAGAACTTCCACTCCATCATTCACAACGGCCTACACTGCCACCTCAACAAGGTTAGTGCAGCATGTTTTACACAGTGATTGTAATGTTTGATCACATTAAAAAAAAGAATCAAGGTACTTGTTAGACTGACAGATGGTTCTCTCTGATGGCTTTCCCGTAGACCTCGCTGTTTGGAGAGGGTACATACCTCACCAGTGATCTCAGCATGGCTGTCCTTTACAGTCCCCATGGCAACGGGTGGCGTGAAAGTCTCCTGGGACCACTGCTAAGTTGCATTGCCATGTGTGAAGTCATTGACCACCCAGATGTGAAGTGCCAGGTGAAGAGGAAAGGTAAGTTGGCACCAAATCTAAATCTTAAAGGTCCAGTATGTAACATTCTAGCTTTCTAAAAGCTTCCAAATGGTTGTAATGACTATGTTTAACCGGTAGTGGTCAGGGAATGAGATGTACGTACCTGCTATGTTTTAAACAGATTCAGACAATGTTTTAATTGCATATTCTGGTTATTCAGTCATTTCTTTTAACTGGTTTCAGATTCTGAGACCATTGACCATCAGCGCTCAAGGGCAAGGAACAGTGAAGGAGGGGAAGTACCTCAGAAGTACTTTGTGGTCACCAACAATCAGCTGCTCAGAGTCAAGTACCTGCTGGTTTACTCTCAGAGACGACACCTCTCCAGGTGAGTCACTCACTACCTGTATGGCAGTTAGATATCAGAGGACGGGCTCATTGTAATGGACGGTATGAGGAATGGTATGCATTACAATGAGCCCATCCTCTGATTTCTACCTCCACCAGCCTCCCATGCTGCGTGGATGGGGCTGTATAAACAGTTTATACAGTTTACTGGATACAGTTTTGATATTTAATCATTTACTCGTACATCGCTGCCCCCTAGTGGTATCTTATAGTTTAGCAGAACAATGGTAGAAGGTGCCGGAATTAACTTTTCTGTGGCATGTTATCAACCGCTTCAGAGTTCAATCTAATTACTGCACATACCTTTGCTGTTCTGTACAGTTTGCTGTATGAGAGCTGATCCCTGTAGTATTCTACCTTCATCATAAAGCCCTCCGACGGTGCCAAAGGAATTGGCATGAGATATAATTATCCTTAATTAGGTTATCCAGAAGTCTTTGTTTTGTTTTGTTTGTGGATTTAATGCTTTGACTGATGTCATTTCAGACATTCTCCCGGCACTTCATGGTTGGTGCGACACCATTTTGCCCTCATGATGAGCCTCTACCTGCTGCTGCTCATATTCATCGGTGCCTTCAACTCCACCACATTCCTGTCCTTCTGGCACAGATTGTTCCGGTGACAGGACAGCAAACATGGACCATTCTTCTCATCCATTGTGCCTTCCATAACACAGAGATGGACAATCAGACTGGATACCTCAGCAAAGAGGACACACTATGCACCTTAACACCATTTTCATTTCATAATATTCCAACCGTGTGTGTGTGTGTGTGTGTGTGTGTGTGTGTGTGTGTGTGTGTGTGTGTGTGTGTGTGTGTGTGTGTGTGTGTGTGTGTGTGTGTGTGTGTGTGTGTGTGTGTGTGTGTGTGTGTGTGTGTGTATAGACACGGTTATCCCTGCTACAAGCTCTGCGCTGTATAACTGCAGACTCTATTTGCTTTAGGTAAATGTCACAGTTTTTACATGAAGATTTGATTTTAAGCCATTTCCCATTGTTGAAAAGAGATATGTCTATTCACAATTGTGGACTAAGCAGAATATTTATGTTCACAATTCATACTCAAGTATGGTATCTTAACAGCACTTACACAATGTGCTTGTGCAACAAGTAGCTAGACATGGGACAGTTTTTGTGGTTAGGTAAACAGCCTATCAGGTGAATGCTGTTTCCTGTGTGGATTCTGTCTCTCTCTGGGGATCCTGTCCTCCCAACCAAACCGGTAACTAATGTTACTAACTGATACACAGTAAACTGTAAACTCAGTGTTGGGATCTCAGCACAATCTTCTGTTGTTGGTGGATACTGCTAAGATGGTGGCATTTATCAATATTAGACGAATGAGTGCTCTGTCAGTATGCAGGAATAGGTTATGGCATAGCTTGGATGTTAGGATCTGGTGAGCCATGTTCCCATTGGGCGGCATTAAATGTCTGTCAACTCGTATTCTGAATGTAATCCATGTATATGTATTACTTTTTAAAATGTCATCTTGTGTTTTGTCACCCCATAGTTGGACCAGTTGGACCAGTGGAGTGCTTTCCATGGTTTTGGGTTAACATATGCTTTGCTATAAATGTGGGTCTTGAACTATAATCTCAATCACAGTCATTGATGTAAGTTAAAGATTGTTTAAAAGTCTACGTATTTAAAGAGAGCCAGTGTCCTCCGTAGGTATCTGGAGAGTACTGTATAGGCAAAATGGTAGTTTGGCTCTACACTCTAGTAATGTGGATTTGAGATCAAATGATGAATATGAGGCAACCGTACAGAATGCCATGTTTATGTGAGGTTATGTTCATGCACATCTGTTGTATCATTTAGAAATACAAGCATGTTATAAAAAAGAAGATTATTAAAACCAATAAAAGGCTATACTTTAGCCTCATATTTCATCTTTTGGTGTCAAATCTAAATTGCTGGAGTAAGAAGCCTTATTTTGGTTTAGGGCACTGTATGATATCGCTGTTTTCTGCTTGTGCTTTCCTTAAAGAAGTATTCATCAGATGTTTCCATATATTTCTTGGTACAGGATGGCCAGTGACATCTGTTTTCATATCACATTAAAGGTTATTTTGTATCCCTTATATTAGTCAATAAATCTTAATCAAAACGACTATATTTGTGTGTTTTCCTTTCTTGAGATGTCACTCTACTCTTTCCCAGTGCTTTTATCATAAAACATATAAGTAGGCAAATACTAGTGTGGTAACTGTGCGTTGTGAGACTGCTTGAAAGGTTCCTACCAATAATATAGAATTTAGTTTCTAGTGGTGCATTTTTATGACGATTCCAGAAATACTTCATTAGTAATGTTTGAATCATAATTTATAGTACCAAAAATACCATGTTGGAAATTAAAATGGTAATTACGTAGTAATAACCTATGAATTACTAGTTTATTTATTTGGAGCTCATTATAACAAGCACCACTATAGGTGCCACTTGGTACCAAGCAGATGCCAATTGTGTATAATTATTTAAAGTACGTGCCAGAAAGTACCTACAGTAGTACCACAGAACTTCCTAATCATAGGTAAAGACAAGTGTAAATAGTGCTATAAAAATGTTTACCAACATAAAAATTACTAATATAATAAAGGTCATGTTTAACTTTTCTTCTCTTTTCTGTAAACAATGGCTTGAGTGTAGTTAGTGTGAGATGAGGATGTTGCCCTGAGTGAAGAATCATAAAATCTGTGACACTCCTGTCTGTAACTTTCAGTGCTACTCTTACCGGATTGTGTGTCCCTCTTCCTCTATATACTCAAACTTTAGAGCTGTCTGTCTCCAGGACTCATTTATGGCAGTTGGCACCCTGAATGTGCCTTCTTATCCATTGTTATTATCAGTAAAAAACAACAGGAAAAATATATGGGGCTGATAAGACAGGCGGCTCTGCTTTGTAGATGTTACAGTCAATGAGTACTGAATTCTCAGTAAAAATTAAATTGAACAAATCTTTTAGTTTTTGCTGAAGTTCCTGAGGATAACTGACCCAATACATTAGTTTGTGGAAGCCTGTTGTGTAATCCTCTCTCGAATTACATGTTTATTTATTTACCGAAAACATTTTGTAAGGGGATTTAATTTGATATGATACAATTAACTTTTCCTCAAGAAATGTTCTAGTTTGTGTGCAGTTTTGCAGAACCTTCTTGCGTTTTAGTTCTCATTAAGAGTAGAAAACAAACATCAATAGAAACGCATACTCTCTCTTCCTCTTCTTGTGTGTGGGTGTGTTTGTGTCAACAACAAAAAAAACCTTGACTTTAATATGGTACATTGTGGATGTGCCTGTACGTTATTTTTTTTCAATTTTTTTCTGTCCTCTCACTGTGTGCAGATTTACTAAATGTTTGCATTAACACACACAGTGCACCGGTTATTCTCACTGAAGTAGCCTAGAGTACAACAACAGCAGCAATAGATATCAAAGCTAATTGACATAAACTCTTTTGTCACACTTTATTTTAAGATTTTGCTTTAAGTCTGAACCTTTATTTATAATTTAATTCATACTCAACATTGATGCATTTTATGCTCTCTGATGGTGCACTCTATCATTAACCGTAACTCTTATGATTATTTAACTGTTCTTTAATGAACAGTAAAGTTGTCTCTGATTCTGTGTGAACATTGCATGAAGGGGCAGTGCATCTTATTCATTCTTATCACCTGATGTAGTTTGGCTTCAGAGGGATGAGAAAATCAGAAGCCCTGATATGATGATTGTAACTGTGATAGCTCAGATTGTGGCTGATAGCTTGGCTGCTATGAAGTGAACCATTGTTTGGCGTGCAAAAATGTGTACGTGTGAAAGAATTACAAAGGTTTTTGCCCTGATTAACTACTTATTCTGAAGAAACACCTTTATGCAAACAAGACATCCAAAGGACAGAGAACAAACCTGCCTATTGTTGGTTCAGCTTAAGTCTAACCTTCTACTTGTTCCATTATGGCAGGCTCATAAAGTATCTGTTATTCAGTAACCATCAGGTGTAGGTGACTGCCTCAGGTGCACACTGCTTGCTGGAGGGGATTTGAGAGTTGTTCACCTAACCATCCCCTATATTCACCCTTATCAATCAATGTAGTGCTAAGGAGGTCACCCAGATCAATAGTGTTATTAGCACCCAAAACGATTCTTAACATAAGCAGGGTAGGTAAGGATGACAAATATCTAGACAACTGTATGAATCACAGTGCTATTTGACATATGCAAGTAGTCCATATAAGGCAGATTGCATTCACACAATAAGAAATTGTTTTATTTATGTATTTATTTATTTAACGTAATGAAGTAATTGACAACAAATTATCTTTTACAATAATTACCTGGTTGGTCAAGGAGTGAACATTTGATACAAATGAAAGGACAAAGTAATTAAGAACTGTACAACACTTTAAAAACACAGATAGTGCAAATCACTGCCAGCTCAGGCTGCTAACAACACACTGAGGGTCGGTTATAATTAGCAGGTTAGCTAGGTCAGTTACCATGATATCATTTTACATGTTCTGGAATTCAGTGTAAAGTGTTCTTCTATTCAAATGAATATCAAATCTACTAAGGCATTCATATTTAAAACAAAACAAATTACTGTCAAGTTATGCGAATACTGTATTTGAAAATAGCTGCCATTCAGTATCTGCTACATTCCAGTGAAGACTCACGGGGGCTGGAGGGTTCTTTCAGAGGCAAGGCGTCAGTTCACTGCACTGGGACAGCCGGGGACCAGGCACACAAAATACCCCTCAGTGTTACTCTGTTGAGAAAGGAGAAGGAAAATTCAAAATCGTTAATTAGTGTCTACAACAGTGCCGATGATAGGTGAGGAAATAGAATTCATTCATTCATTCACAGCTTCTAAGATACATCATCTAAGAATGAGAGTGTTTAAGGTGTAACAAATTCAACTCTCAGGGCTGTGCATTACATGTAAGAGAAGAAATGGGTATGATTGGTGTTTTGATTGGGCTAAGATTGGCACTTTGACAAGTTCCTCACCTGTAGGTTCTGGTGGCACACAGGGTGATGGGGCTGTGTCAGGTGGTTCTGCACACACCTCCCAAAGCGGTGCAGGCAGACGGGGTCAGAGGGGGCACATGTACGGGGGCAGGACGGGGGTCTCAGTACCAGACAGCTGGAGCAGGAGGTGTGCTGACAGGAGCCATGGCATCCCTGCTTCTCTAGGGACACTGACCTGCGGCAGACACGGAGGGAGTGCCATTCAAAACGCTTTACTAAACAGAAGAAAACAGGAGAAAACAGAAAACAGTCTTTTGGAGGGGAGGGGAGGGTGAGAACTGAGAGCTCCAGTCCAGATGGACTCACCTGGCTGAGCAGATCTCAGAGGGGTTGGCTTGGCAGTACTCCCACGTACACTCAGGGCGACAGGTCTCCACATCCAGGGACTCCAGCACTACCGTGAAAAACACAAAACACTGTGTAATACAATGAACCATAAACAATGGCTAAATGCATATACAGACGTAAAACGACAATGGGTAGTGAATGAATGGACCACTTTCAGCATCCCATGGAGATATTTTCAGCAGGTACAACATTCATATCTGTCTGATCTCGGATACAGTGGATATGATAATCTACAACAGAATTGAACTATAGAATTGACTATATAGATGCAATTTCTATAGATATGGACGTTCATTTCACCATGGCCAAGATAAGAGGTGTAATTATGTCTCAACTGTTAGGAGAAAGTGTCTTTGAATCAGAAGCCTTGACCGCATTATCACTTTTCGCATTATCACTTTTCACAGCTCATAAATAAGATTAACCTCACTGGTGCCAATTTCTCAATTTCTCCACTTTGCTGCTAAATTGAGTTGCATGTTAGGTGCATTATGTGCACATTGTAATGACTGAATGAATTTGCATCACTCAGCAATTTGCACCATTCAATCATGAATTTCAAGAACCATATACAGTATTATGGCCAGAATGAGAAGAATGGTGCTGCTCCATTGATTCCAATCCAGCACAGCATCATTAGAATGCCTGACACTGTCCTACCAGCCAGGACATTGTCCTTCTTGCATTGACTATAACACAGTGTTTAACATAATGTCATCTGTTTACCTGCTTTGCAGACCCCCTTGCGCTCCGTGTCTGGTGTACCATCTGCAGACTCCTGATAAACACACACCAGCCCCTCGTCACACTTGCCCAGGTATTCCCACGACCCCCCGCAGCTCTCTCCCGCTGTTCTGGCGCATGCCGGGCAGCAGCCACAGATGCCCGTGGTGAGGCCCCCCTTGCACTGGAGCCTGAGGGCCCGGCGTGGGGTGCAGTGGATGCGCTCACAGGGTGGGCAATGTAGCGCCTGCAGGGTCTGAGTCCCAGTCCCAGACAGTGTGTTCTCTGACCCATATACCTGCAGCGCTGCTGCTCCCACCACCACCAGTACCCACATCATTGTTTGACTCATCATTCTGGTGGTATCCAGAGGTGGAAGGACCTGTCGCCACCTTTTATACGTCAGTCCTCGGGTGAACACCACCACTAAGGAGACCTTGCAAGTTTATGAGCCGCCACCTCCACCCCCACTGACAGCCAATGGATGAGGGGGTATTACAGTAAGTGTGTGTAGTCTAAATCTGCTGTTAATTATCCCCAAGCCTTATCTTTACAATCTCTTCCTTTGTTTTCCAATATTTCTTTCTTTTAAGCCCTTTTAGATAAGTTTGATCCAGGTGGAAAGACTGGCCCCTTTGTAATACAAGTCACATGACTACCGAAAGGGGCAATTCAGTGTCTGATCAGATAATGACCTGTTTCTTACAAGGACGAACGGGCAAGATTAGGACATGGGCAGGTTATCTGAACAACACACAGGACTTTTCAGAAGTCTGCAAGCCCTAACTAGCTGTGAGCCTAAATAATACAAATGTGTCAAACCTTACTAGTGTCAATCGAGAGACTTCTGTCTTCGTGGCTTGTGGCCAAGTGGTCTTCTCTAAGGATGTCACAATGAAGCAATATCATGGCTACAAATCAATACGACTTCAATAAACTGCGCTACGTAACAATATCAAGAGCATGCATGCATGCTGCTGCTGCCATTACCTATTCAATAAATTGTCATATTGCTTAAGAGAACATTGACCAACAATTGTTCAAAGGTTCCAATTAGGGGCTCAGAAACCTGTTTCATGCAAGCTCTTCCTCTGGTGATATAAAACGGCACACATCACCCTTCGCAGTTACACTGCTTCTCCCTGCATTTTCTGCTGGCAGTTTTAAAGCTGCACATATGATGCAAAACATATGAACTGCAACATGCACAAAAACTAAGAATTGACACAAATCTATTTGCAGATGATTTTATTAAATTAAATACATAATAAAAAAAAACACTGCAGTCCTTGTCAGTTTCATTGCCAATCCAGAAATGTTAAAAGGTAAAAGAATATGCCAGTACAACCACCTTAATACATTTGGTCCATTCCTTAGTTCTCTTGCTTTACTTGATACAAGCCGTGCAAAGTTATGTCAATGTCACCAATTATGATTGTTCTTTCAACCCCTGGAAGTGATCACAGGTATAGTATGGGTAGTGTCTTGCAGGATGAAAACAATGCCATATTTTCTATTACTACCTTTTTTCTTTTAATGCTACATACCACACTGTTTCCGGCACTATAATTTCTCATTCTCATCAGAATTTCGTAATTCATCATACACTTCCTAATATGCTTACATAATCAGGTGATATTTTTGCAGGTTCAATATTTGCCAAACCCAAATGTGAAGACAATAAAAAACAATGTTCTTAAAAATGTAAATCCAAACTATTGGAGAGAGGTAGGATATGTTCAGAGAACAATCATCCTCTGTAGATCGAACACTACAAAGTAATCAAATTAGGTTTCCTACTTAAGTGGCATCCTTTCAACCACCATCTAAACATCTTGGTAGAGTCTAAGTATTCAATAGAAATATTTTAGAATCATGCAACTATGTAAACATATATTGTGTGTACCCAACATTTTCAATTGCAGTTATGTTGTTCTGAATTAGGTCAATGCCTTTTATGAGCATTTTCATCCAGCAAATACTGTCATGTCTACTCAAAGATAAATATTCCCAATTGAAAAAAAATGGGACAATCACTAACTGTAACTTTGCTGCCTACATTCTTTAAAAAAAAAGAAAAAAAAAGAGAAAGAAATGCATTCCATGTTGGAAAGCCATCCTCCCAAGTACAATCCATGGCGGTAATACATGAGAAAGACAATAGGATTTGCATAGCACACCAAATTTATTTCCTCCTACTTCCAGTCTTCAAACAGTAACAATGCATTTTGATGGGTAATTTCAGATAAAATTTAATTAATTTTAGAACTGGAGAAACAGAGTATGCCGTTCTCAAACTTAAAATTGTTGTGGGCAATACATTTTGAAATCCAGTCAGTCAGCCAGTCTTCTGAGAGCTTCTGTTACTTACTGGTCCATTTGAGGACAAAGTAACCATGATTATTTCTGACAAGGAGAAATAACCATGTTGAGATGCACTTCATAAAACTATTGAACACTTTTGGAATCATGTGTATGTGCGACATGAGGGCTTTCTAGGATGGCTTTGGGCAGTAGAGGAGTGGATGGTTTGAGCAGAGCTGAGAGGGAAAGCCAGTCGGTGTCACATGAAGTCCTCGTAGTCCTGTGCATAACCTCCTTCAAACTCTCCATAGTCTGCAAGGTCATCTTTCATCTTGGCTTTTTGACCCCCTCCAAGAACCGGCCCTTTCTTCTTCTTCTTTCCCTTATTTAGTTGCTAAAAAAGAAAAGAGAAAAAAAGAAAAAGAATAAGTATCTATATATATAAGATACAAAAAGAAAAAGGATTAGCATCTATATATATATATACACACACATATACACATACATACTGGGGATCATTTCTGGGGTTTTCTTTCAATCACTAACCTTTTCCTGTTTCTGTTTCTCACTGAGTAAGACTGTGAGTGAGTTGTGGATCTTCTTTAAGTCCTCCACCTCCACTGCACAAATCAAAGAACATTGGTTTTATAACTTCATGGCAAAACACCAACATGGAGCACCTTTGTCAAATGGTGTGATCAATAACATCTCACATCAATCAATGTCACACTTAAATACTCACATGAGAGGCAGAGGTCCCGAAACAAGGACTCTAGGAAGCTGGAATAGTGTACAGACTTTTCATAGGGGGATATCTTGTCCGTCAACAACTTCTGAAACTCTGTGAAGTCATCTTTAGAGGAGGGGCTTATGGCATCAATTCCTGTTACGTTGTTTGAGACGTTTGAGACGGCTGTGACGGTTGCGACACCTGATGTTGAGAAAAATGTATGTAAGCATTGATCAGAAACATTCCATTTACAACTATTGTTTCCTCAATTGGTAAAACAACAACAACAAAAAAAGCTTTTTTACAGGCAGATTTGTATTCGTCTTTTACCATTTGAACCTATTGTGCATTCCACATGTTATAGATCTATTCATGCCCACGAAAGAGAATGTTAAAGAAATTGTGTTTATTAGATGTCTGACAACATCGTGACAGTTCTATGAACGCAGCCGTTACTTAGCAACACAAGAATCTCTTCCTGCACGTCCTCTTACCAAAAGCATCCTTCGCCAGTTCAAGATCAGCCTCCTCCTGAAGTTGTTTCGCTCTAAGTTTCGCTGCTAATTCATCCTCTGGTGTGAGTTCTGCGCTTTCTTTGGATTCCTCTAACTAGCAAGCAAGTACATGAAAAATTATCATCATACAGATCAAGCCAATGACACATCATTCACACAACAAATCAAAACAATGATCCTGATCCAAGTCTAAACTAAATGACAGATGTGGTCGGTTACAATAACTATAAAATAATTCAAGACAGTACATGTCTTCAACAACCATCATTATAGAATCACAAATCATGAACTTGGCCATCACCCAAATAAACAGGAATAGCTGGCTAGCAGTATGCAAATAGTACACAGGTATGCATAGATTGTGTCAAACACTTACCCTCTTTCTCAACGCTTCACGTTTTTTTCTTTGTAAACTTTCCTTTTCTTTGATTTTGTCAATTAATTTCTTCTTCTCGGATAGTTTTGCCTCTGGAACATGAAACGGGGAATGGGGTAAGTATAGTTGCAACTCACTGGGTGAGAATGGGTAATACATTTAATAGAATTAAAAGTGGATGAAATGTGTTTTTGACACCTGTTTTTTTTTCACCCTTCCCGTCTTCGTCGTCATCCCAATTATCCTGCAAAGAGCAAATTGAGAGATAAAATAACATTTCTGTGAGGGAAGAAACAATCTTCAGTTACATCAGTTGATCCATTTCGAATTTCAGTAGCGTTGGCATAATAAGCCTAAATCTAATGTGCTCCCCTCATCAAATCTAAATCGGGGTGACAGCACCCCTACATTCCCGACGAGCTGTCACAAGAAGCTCACTAGTCGCTACACTGACAAGCCATATGGGTCAGCTAGCTACTTAGCTATCTGGTGTAGCTAGTTGCTAACACCGGCCGCTACTGTAGGGATTTATGACATAAACCAGTTCAAAAACTAAATAGCAAACGTTAGCTAGCTACGTAGTTTCCATAGTCGGTAAAAGAGCAGCTAGCAACGAACAATAGCCAACTAACGGCGTAGCCAACGGGGCCATGAGTTAGTTGGTGCCTGGGCCCACGCCATTAATGATGATGATGGACGTGTCACTAGAAACTTCTAGGCTGCACTCCAGCACAGAACCAGTCCAACATAAGTTAGCCTAACTTGAGAAGAGTTTAGCTCGGTGTTCGTGGGATTAAACTAGCTGGCGAGTTATCCCAATTCGGTTGCTAGTGCCACAGCTAACTCTTTCTAGTTGACATGAGGTAGCAGGCTAGTGAACTGTCAGCTGGCTAAGTTAGCTCGCTAGCGATACCTTCACATCATCCTCCTCGTCCTCGCCTTCCCATTTGTCCAACACTGCCGCCTTCTTGCTCGGCTCGTACGGCTCAAAAGTCTCGGCATCTATGGGACACAATACAAACAGGCATATCACTAATTTAAACTGTCATCATTTGTATTTAAGTTGTCCTATGTTTCCAAGCGAGATGTGACAACTAATTTTAAATGTACGATAATCTACAAACAAGTAGATTCTCACCCCAAGAATCTGCCTCCGCCATTTTGCCTGTATGTTTCAAGCGAATGAATTCCGTGGGTGTATTTGGTTGTTAGATCTTTGGTTCCGTGACAGAGAATGCACTGATAGCAAAGAGCACCTCTGCTGAAAAGCAGCTACCGCCCCATTTCTGGTAGGGGGTGGCCCTCTATAGCCTAGTCCAGCAAAGTGGCTTTTAGATAAAATGATGACTAAAGACCAAATGTCAGCTTTCATTAGAGGGTATTTTCAATCACATTCTAATATCAATTTTACCATTTAGAAAGTGGAAGCAATGAGTTCATAACCGCAGGCGTGAACTCATTCCACACAAAGTGCCTTTATTTCTAAATGGTACAGTAAAATATATATGAAAGTAACCTCAAATTAAAACTTACATTCTGTACTTTTGCCTAATTCTTATTTGATAACCCATTTTGCATAAGTACTGACACAAAATCAATATTTGTGTCCAAATGTAATTTCACTGATTATACAGATAAAGCCAGAGTGTAATTTGATGGAGTGCTGTGGGTGCAGTGTTTCCTGTAAACAGAATAATCAATACTGATGTAATTGATGTAGTCAATAAAGACCAATTCACTAATTTTCATTCATTGTATAAAAATGTATTTATGAAGGAAACCATGGAGTAACACTGAATACAACAGGAGTGACCGTCCAAGAGTCAACAACACGTTGAGTCTTTTATCTGCCAAACTTGAGACTCATACATAATAAAGATTCCACACACAAGACTAAGAACAGCATTGAAAACAAGATTTTTAGATAAAACATGTTGGCGATTTGCTGGTGCTACAATTTCAAAATTTCTTGACAGAACAATTTGAGGTGATAACTGTGTACAAAATTGACAGGATTTTACATGTACTTACATAGGGCTGGATGTTACGGTATTTTTTTTTTTAACAAAAAGTGCAGGACCGCTGAACCCCCCCCCTCCCCCCCCTCCCATCACATCCCAAAACAAGAGTACAGTAAAGGGGTTAACATCGTCTTGGGTGGAATCTCAAATACAAATTTTCTAAATTAATATCAGGCCATCCTATGGCTTAAGGGTACTCAATTGAAACCCTATACTAGTAGATTACATTACATAATAACCTTAAAACATCATGATTTCATAAACATTTCCTCCCAAAGATACATTTTAAAACCGCACCTTATTACAGAGACCACAACTGCATTTAATGGACTAAAGCAGACTAGAAAAGAAAAAAATTGCAGGCAGACAACAGGAAAGCAGCTCTGTAGCATCAACTTCAAACAAAACACACTGAAATATTTTTGTTGGTTTAAAAAGGCAGTCAACTAACAGAGGAATGCATACTAAAATTCATAAGCTAAAGAAAAAGTTTTAAAAACCTTGAAGAAAAAAAATTATATACATGTCATATATACACATGTAATTGGGTGAGTATATTATACTGGTTTGACTGGCCATTCCTGTTAAAATGAGTCTGGAGCCATGAGGTCCTAACACTCAAATACTGCATGACATTCAGTTCCATCAGTTCAAAACTGTAGCTGCAGATGAAATATCTTCCAGAACATCACCTGCTTTCAAGAATAAACAAGTCACTCCAGAAAGAAGCCAGTAAAATACAGAGGACTGCTCTGGGTGTACAGTTCTGTTGGAGTATACAGTTTAGTTTGAGTATACAAACATATACTTATACTCAAACATAGCTTCAAAAAATTCAAAAGATTGAGGTGTTTTGTACAAATTTTCAAGGATAATGGCAATGCTGTAGTTGTAGACAGAAATCCATTTAACATCCCCATTTGAGTCAGTTGATTCTTCTTTTTCGCTTCAGTTTGATGCCTCCATCTCCATTCCGTTGGATTCCATAGCCAGAGTTCTCAGTCTGGGGGAAGAAGGTCATGCAGACGAAACCGCTCTCGGACATGTGGCCTTACATCTTCATTCTGCAGAAGAAGGGAACACAATAATAAAAAATAAAAACAGACCAAAATGACAGCACTGACTTTCACCAAGAGAGGAGAGAGGAGAGGACAGGGTTACACTATACACTACTACATAAAACATGTTGCTATTAGATAGGTAGACGGACAAATGTGTTTAAATTGAGTACCCACCATCTCCACAAGCTTCTCCAGGAAGGGAACCAGCTTCAGGAGTTCGTTGTCATTTCTGTCCATGAACCAGCTCTCAATTGGAATCCCATTGGAGAGCTGTAATGGTTCAACAAAGTAGTTTTGAGTTTCAGTAAAATAACCAGTACTGTGAAAGCTACAGGGATATTAAAAAGAAAAAGTGAATGAAGGCTTACCTGATAAGCAAAGGCTTGAGGTGAATTGTCAATTATTATCGTCTTTGAAAGATCCCTTCCAAGAATGTTGAGGTCCTTGATGTAGTTTCCTTGTACACAAACACAGTGCTCACGAAACAACCTATGCCTGTAAAAGAGAGGAGAAATAACCATTACACTCTTGTCTAGATAATTCACATGGAGTGGATGTTCTCAGAACTAAAAAATAATGCACTACTTACAATGTTGAACCATATATGCCACAACCAATATCTTAAGCTGTTTTTCATGTCTAAACTTGCTTTTTAATGGAACAGACATTCACATCCAAATTAATTTTGTAGACGAATAGAAGACATCAATAGAAGATAAGATCCATTGTTTAAAAACTTGAATCTGTTCAGCTATGATTTACATAAAATCTGAAGCTGTGTTTGTATAGAACAGTAAACTTGTGCTTTCACTGACCTGACCAACTGTTTCTTGGGATCCAGGATGTTGAGCAACTTGTCTGCATACACTTTCTTAGAGGCAGTAAAGAGAATGATCTGTGAACAACAAGACAATGGCGTTAAATTGTGAGCGGGTTGAAGTTCGGTTTTGGCAAGTCTACAGTTGTCTGACACAAACTTGGTTCAATCAGAAGAATCTCACCTCATAAATTTGAGACATGCGCTCCAGGAACTCTCTGAAGAAGGGCCTCAACCGGACATAAACCTTCAGGAAAAAACAAAACAAGAAAAACTTCACTGAGACCATGTCCCAACACTGCCCCCCGGTCAGTGAGTCAGACTGCCCCTCTCGAATGACAATCGCAGAGCATGGCACAGGCAGCAGTACCTGGTATATGACGTCTTGGAAAAGCACAGGAAAGGTCAAGGCAGCATCCTCTAGTTCGTTCAAACTACAATGCACCAACGTTTCATCCTAATGGAACACAACAGGAAAGAGCCTCCATTTAGATAAGCAACGGTTAACTTTAAGATAGTTAAGGAATACTTCAAGGAATTTCTCAACAAACATCTCGAAATGACTCCAAATGAACCTTGTTGATCAAGTGGTATACAAACAAAGGCAAGCATCACTCCCAAATAAAATTACAAAATTTTTCCAAAGGCATGAGATTGCGAATTAAAACCAAGTTGCGCAGTTACTCACCAGGTCCAAGACCAGGGAAAACTCTGGTGTGCTTCGTGTTTTCAGAGGCAGTGCCGGTTTGCGGGTCATCTGCTCCTCTGTCAATGGAGGCACGTGCTTGATGAAGAAGTACCTGAAACAGAGCAGGCGGATATTAGCTTATCATTAGTTAGTTGTCATATCAAAAAATAAAATTAAAAAAATCTAACTAAATTGGTTTGTTTACAAGGTGACTAACTAAATTAAGTTCTACTCACGGATCAAAAACCTCCCACTCCTCCTCATATGTGCCCTCTGCAGGGGCTGCGGGTGGTGCATGAGGATAAGTGTTTTCCGGGGCACACCCAGGAGCTGATCAGGGGACAAAGGCACAAATTATGAGTAAACAAGTCTAACCTCAGCTCTGGCAAATTTTCATACATTAAGTCAAGAGAACAGAGATATTTCAAATGATCCCAGTTCAAAAGTGACCCTCACTCCCTGGCATGGCCACAGAGGAACCTCTGGAACTTCATATACCTGTTAGTGGGGGCATATCTGTTTCGGTGACAATCTCCCCTTCTTCGACAGTTGCTTCTGGGGCAAGTGGAGGCTGTGGTGGTAGAACTACTGGGGCAGTAGGACATGGGGAGATGCCTTCTGTGGATGTGGGAGTACTGGTGGGAATCTCTTCCACCTGCTCCATTTCCAACTGCTTCACAATCTCCTCAGCCTCCACAGCCTGGCCAGGGGAGTCCGACCCAGGAGTGGCTAGAGAGAGAAAGAGGGGGGGGGAGAGAGAGAGAGAGAGATTGGGGGGGGGGGGGGTATTTAAGATGGATGAGGAGAGGACATAGACATGAGATTTTGTTGAGAACATCTTGTAGTTAAAAAAATAGCAAAATAAGGCCTTGATCATCTGAAAATCTTTGCAGCGTTTAAATAGGTCTGAAATCAAGATCAAATATCCAAGTGAAGGGAGAACATAAGTGAGGGTCAGGAGTCAGGTCTTGGATGATGATGATGCACTAGTACAGAGTCTTATACCAGTTTTGGTTGCCGGTGAGAAGAAGTTGAAGACAGGAGAGAAGATGGTCCCCAGCAGGGTGGTGCGCGGTGGGCTGTTCAGTGGCTCCACGGGGGTCTCTAATTTACCATTTGGCTTTAGAGGCTTACTGTTGCACGTCATTGTATCTGAGGAGAAACATAATCCAAATGAGAAATTAGTTTAAATTCACTTGCTCAATTAGCCCAATTAAACACTTTTACATCCAGTGTACACATCTATCAGACATGGATTGAGCTAATTGCATTTTAAGATGTTTTTCTTTTTTTTCGCGTCTAGGATTAGACACGAAAGGCTTAATCTGGCTCTGGGGCTCCCTACTTCATAAACGTGAACAATTCTAAAACGTCATGAGAATTACTGACTTGGCAACATCTGAAATTAATCCTAAAGATTATCAACTGACTCACCAGCTTTATTTGGGCTTCTCCTGCAGGTCCTGGGAATTTTGCTGGGGAGACCTCCAGTCTGCGGCGAGGATGTTATCAGGTTGCTGTCAAGATTACAATCAATACGACTCCTCTTGGCTGGGATGTCCTGCTCCACCTGAGCGTAAGAGAGGGCAGAATAAGCAGGTAGTAAAACACATCCTCAGGAGAAAAAGAACAGACCAAGGTCAGAGACAGCAGAGCCTGGGTCAGAAATCACACTGTACATACAGCCTCATCTTAGGTTGAAAAGCAGTGGGGATTTGTGCCATTTTACGGAGGTTTTTCAGTTCACACACCTTGACAGCATTTCCCCTGATGAACTTCTTGATGGTGGAGAAGAGGCCCGTTTCATTTTTCTGCATCTTGCCTCTGCCTGTAGTGGGGGAAGACTCCACTTCACTGTGTTTCCGTTTAGCCTGGGACGGGCGGGCTGCACGGGCCGGGCTCGGCTGCTGAGAAGCCTTACGCACTCTCAGCCTCATCGTGCTGAGCAGTCACATGAAAGACTAATTGGGGAGAGAGGGGTACGTTTAGGGGTTCAGGTGAAAGGAAAGGGATGTAGAGAACACCAACAGAGCATGATTGAGCATCAACAAATCCATTCCAAATAAGTTGGTGTTAAGTTCAGCCTGTAGCTCTAACCCTAACCCAGCCTTTTTATATTAAAACGTAAATATCCATAAATTGGATAACTTTACCCTTTCAAATCAATCTGAATGGTTAATCTAGCTAATCAGCTATCCAATAATATGTGACCTTAGAGAGAACTCCAACCATATGGAAAAGACAACATTTTATTGATATTGATGATATGGTATTGACATTATGGTTTTGTTGCCGAGCTACATCAATTGCACAAGCAACATGTGCGCAAAGACAGTCGAAGTGCTCGCTAACGTATAGTGGGAGCAACAAATCTGGTTGTGAGCACTGAAAAGTGGGCGGTGTTCATTCAGCTGGCTAGCTAGCGTGCTAACTTAGCTGAAGTTGGCAATGGTCTCGGTTAACGTTAGCTGGCTAGCTAAGTGGCATAGCCTGGCTAAAATAACCGGACCAGATATATAAATTGCCTGGTGGCCAACGCTGAACCAAACACATATACGTGTACTAACGGTTAGCTAACTATTGTCTCAGGATTTTAGGTGGCAAGTCATGGCTACAATTTCAAGTCCACGGCGGTGAACATTAGTTAGCTGGCTAATTGACACTAGCTAGCAAACTGGTTGCGTTATGTAACATCAAAGTCAGTCGGCCAGCTAGCACGGGCTAACGCACAGAGAAATAAGTTAGCCAGTACTAGCTAGCTATGTTGATGTTACCGCTTACGTTAGTTAGCTAGTTTAGCTAAATTATTACACATTGGACACATTGGTGTGTAAGTGGTTAACTATCAATCTGGGTAATTTAAAATTGTGTGCCAGCGATGTGCCTAACCCCAGCAATGTTCATTTCGGAAGCGACAGCTACACTAGCTAGCTAACATAGCTAACAAAACATGCACAGCATGTTAGCTGTGCATGCAGTCTGCATGACAACAGAAAATACACAGTTCAATAGCTCACATATTACAGTTAGCTAATAACATCTTGCACGGATTTCAATGCGCAATAATTGCAAACGTTGTCTAGCGACTGATTTTAGTTCTTAGTTTAGCTACGATAAGCTAGCCAGCTAAATAACAAGCTAGCTCGCTAAATTGGTTAGCATGCTACCAGGGAAAACGGCAGCATTTTCATTAAAAGCATAGCTGATTACTTACCGATGATCTAAGAAACTATCAATAAGTCTAGCTGTTGGCCCGACAACTGGTAGCCGCAACTGGGCGACTACCAGGAGAGGTCTGGTTGTCGTTGTCGCTGCCAGCTGTGTAGAACCATAGACTATCGACTGGATCTTCAGGACGCCATTTCCCGCCTCATCACAAACACAGCAGCGGCGTTGGTTTTGTGCACCAGTTTACTCCCAAAAGACGCACTGTAACCGGGATGCCTCCTATATAGGAGCCGGGTGCCCTGTTACAAAGCACTGTTTGGCTTGGTACAAAGCTGACGACAAGGGGGATGCAAACCTATGTATCATTTTTACTGAATGCAAACATCGGAATAAGCACATGCATCCTGTTTTCAGGTGCAAAGGTATTTTTTTAATGAACAGGTATGACATGTCACTCACAGACATTATAATAATATCACCTGCTTTACAAACGAAAAATAGTATTACATTCTCAAATAACGTTATGAAAATGTGTTTCTAGACGTTCCAGCATGCTACTTAGTTGACAAAGTAACTCGCCACCGGGCGCCGGTGCAGATTTCTATTTCAAAGAGGCCGCTCCGCCCTCCCCGGTTTTGGCCGCTCACCGACACGGGCTGTAGCTCGGTCCAAATCGAACGCCACTACTGGGTGCACGCGATTTACACTCCATGAATGAGGCACATGCATTGGAATGTGGATTCTGAGCTTTTTAGAAATGTTTCACTTACAAGATACACGTACCAGTCCCTGAAGAGATCAAGTTGATGATACATTGTTCTTACGAGTATTAATCTCAGCTAACACATTATAAACTTAGAAACAGTATAGCTTGAATAATCGAATTGCGGAAAGAATTAGCATGGCATGATACGTATGCATTGTTGGCCAGTGTCTTAATAGGCTGCAACAACACATGGTGTGTCATACATTTGGGAATAAACAAAAGTCAATGGAGAAAACTGACAAGCTGGCTCGTCATGCCAGAACACGGACATGTGCAATACATCGTGCACCAAAGTAAATACCTTCATAAAAGCCCTCTGAACATATTGCAGATGTCTGTAATTTCTTAAAAGCGTTCAACATGTACTCATTCAACAAGGCTGAGGTCAAACATTCAATTTAATAACACAGGTCAACATTTCTATAAATCAAATTCTCCTCAAATGAGCCTTTCATTCAAATGAATCAAGTTGTATATCATTCAACACAGGCTATGTAAAACAAAACTGCCTACAGTACCGCACAGCACTTTTGCACATATAATACAGTTTGTGCTTTGTAAAGATTATTTAGAAATTATAATTATAATTATTTCTAATATCAATAATAAATGATCAAAATACCAGTGAATTGCTTATTTTATATGAATGTTATGGAATTGATTGCAGATTGGTGTTGATTGTCAATTATTTGCTGTGTTATGAACAACAGTTATTGGAATGATGAGAATTGAAGATAATGAATCAAAGACAGAAAGGTAAAATATGTGGAAAGTGTTGTTTTGAGGGCAGTGTAGCAAAACCTCTTGTTGGAACAGTGCATCTGAATTACTTGTTAGTGTCTACTTCATTCCGAGATGCATGATCTTCCTGTATGGTCCAGGTCCACCCCATAGCCCCCTTAGGGAGAAAGATAAGAGTTATGTTAGGACTAGTGGAGGTCGGTGGAGGTAGAAATCTGGGGGCGGGCTCCTTGTAATGCATGGAATGGAATGAGGAATGGTATCAAACACACAGTTTTGATACCATTCCTCATTCTATTATATGCATTCCAATTATGTTAAGATACCATTTTTCATTCCGTTCCATTCATTACAATAATCCTGTCCTCCGATTTCTACCCCTACCAGCCCCCTCATTGGGGCCAAAGAGTTACCAATCTACAGGAGTTTTCATGAAAAAACGACATACTTCAGAAGACCGTGCCAGTACAGGTGAGGCATCAGGTGAGCCTTCATGTGGTACATGGTTCTTCTCTCCTTGCTTTGGTCAATGGGGAAAGTCTCCAGGGGTCGGCCATCGTAATCAAACTCTGCCAGAATGACCGTGTTGTAGCTCGTCACCAAGGGGCAGGATGTGTAGCCATCATACTGCAAAAAGAGTGAATATGTTAATGCTGATATTACTGTGTTATTTCTGCAAGCCAAATAAAGAGGTTTAAAGGTGCAGGGTTTAAGTTTATTAGAAATCTGCCACCTCTGGCCACCGCCACGAAATTCAATTAGAAGTTCCAAAAAAACAACATCCTCTCTAATAATAATATCACTACATTGCTATAATAACTAAAATAATATCACAATATCGATTCAAAGAGGCAGTCACCAGAAACAGAAAGGTGGCCACCTTTCCACTCCCCTTGGACACCCCTGGCAGTAACAACATGTATGCAAACCAAGTGCCAGGTACGACACTCAGTTTTAGAAAGCGCTCTTTCCGGACCAAAACAGTGTTTGTAAATGAAAAATGATTTCCCATTCCTCGATTGCTACTGATTATACATAGTCATTAAAACCATTACAAAGCTTTTAGAAAGCTTGAATATTACATACTGGACCTTGAAGTGAAAAAGCATTACTAGGCATGACAGTTTTAGTTTGACTTAACCAAAGCATTCAAATTCTCAAAGTCGCTTACCTTCTTATCTGGCTTGGCGTTTTTCAATACTTTTGTAATGGTTCTGTCGAGCACAGCAGACTGGGCAGCTGAAAATAAAATACACAACATTCAAATAGGAAATCCTATCTACGTTGTCAACCTTGTAAATGAGTAAGCTTGAACCACAAGAGGGAAACAGCACTCAGAGCTGTCTTATCAAAACAAGGCAACCAATCAATGCTTACCCACTGCAGCACCTGTTTTAGATGTGGGCAAGCTGGTGCAGTCTCCAATCCCAAACACATTGGGATACTTCTTATGTTGAAGGTTCTCTTTGTCGACGTCCAGCCAGCCCGCCTCATCAGCCAATGAGCTCCCTTTCACCACCAAATTGGGTCCCATTGGAGGAGTGACATGAAGCATCTCATACTGAAAAAGCATTGTGCCAAAAGAAAAGCTTGATTCATTGAATGACATTGAGTTCATAAAAACGTTTTTATTTATTTATTTTGACCAGTTTTCTATTGTGATTTATCAATGGTTTACTTGTCACAGTATATTCTTAATTCCCACATCATAGTTGTCTCAAGCAATATAAGAAAAGATTGTTCAAGGAGTTGGGCGAAGAAAATGTTAGAGAAAGAAAGGACCATTTACCTCAAACACTTTGGTTTCTCCAGGATTGTCAAGATTCTCAAATACCGCTTCCTGCTTGTCAGCCCGAACCTCAATGAGGTTGTGCCTGAGGTTCACTTGAAGGTCACGACTCTTGACAATCTCCCACAAAGCATCTGCATACTTCTTGATCCCAAACAGCACTGGTAGTGATGTGTTGTACACAATATTGGCCTTTGACCTTTTCCCTGTCTTAGAGAGGATTCAGAACAAACTGTATATATTGAACAGCTGAAAGCTTAACACATATTGTTCAAATTCTATAAATTCATAGTAACACTTAAAGCTGCTGTATTTGATGCATTTTTAATCATATTGTAATACCTTTCTGAGATAAGCATCAGTCAGGTACATAATCTTCTGTGGTGCCCCAGCACACTTAACAGGGGTGTTGGGGAATGAGAATATGGCGTTGCCCTCTTTGAAGTTCTGAAGTGCGCTCCATGTCTTCTCAACTGTTTGCACAGAGTAATTTGAACCAATCTTGGGATGTTCAAAACCCTCAGGAAGGCCCTTGATCTACAAAGTCATCGTGGGGAGCAAAACTTGTCCTCATTGGCAGAACTTAGATCTCATACCATGTAAAAAGTTATTAATTGTTAATAAAAAACAACATTGAAAAAACAATATGCCATCAATTACGTCAACACCATTATGGTGCATTACCTTCTCATAATGAAGTTGTAGACCAAGAGCCACTATCAAATATTCATAGGAGATCTGTTGTAGAGAACGAACTTAAGCTCAGGTAAAACAAATATTATGTCATGCAGCTTACTGAAAAGGTGGCGATTGTGAAAATGGATTTAATCAAGACATTGATGTTCATTGATATCCCTAATGTCCCTTATCCAGCTGCATTTTACCAGATAACTTCCTGCCACTCCCCACAACACTGTCTATCTGTACATTAGACCAGGTTTCATACAATACTGATGAACATCTGCAATACCCAGGATGACACAACCACCGACCTTTGTCCTGTCTAGTTTGAGACCCAACCCAACAGTTCACTTTTATCACTTCAATAAACATAAAGAAATCGAATACAGTCTTTCTAAGTAAACATACCTCACAGTATCTATTGTGCCCAAGATAAGCAGAATTAGAATACACTGACTGACTGTTGTCTTCATCAGTTTGAGACTGTAAACATACCTCTATCCCATTATCTGTGCGAACAGTGTTCGTGTCAGGGTTAATTTCCTGAACTCTGGATTTCACCCACTTCACTCCAGATGGCACAACACTTGCAGTGGGGCGACCGGACGAGGCCACACTTTTCGCCCCTGCGCCAACCAGTGTCCAAATGGGCTGGTAGTAGTGCATCTTAAAACAAAGGATACAAAATACGGCTTGGTTGTGATATATAAGTTGTATGGATAACTTCTCTTCTTACTTCATTCATACATAAAGCCACAATCTGGGATCTGTTCCGCTGTTCCAATGATCAGGGTACAGGGTCAGGGCACACCAAGAGTCCCTCCATCAAGTAAGGACGCCCTGTTTGACAATTAAAAGATTAGTGGTAAATCCTTGCCTCACTAGGTTCCACAATGGCCACATTTCCAGCACCAAATTTCCTCTTCATCCTTGCACTCATTGTGATGCCTCCAGTTCCTCCCCCGAGCACGAGGATCTTGTAATGTTCTTTGGAGGACGCATGACTGCTGCTTGCGTGAAGGTGACAACTCGTGCCAATGCTCGCAGTCCTATGGCACTGCTTCCAAAGGGCTGGTTGCCGATGTAAAAGAGTTGCCATCCCGTTTTAGCCCACTAGATTTAAGTAAGTTAGAGAGGTTTACTGTACATAAACTGACAGGTCATGGTCAATTATCGCACAGACGGTTCGAGAACAGACAAACAGTCAGAGTTCGTATGTTTACAAAAAAAACGCAGTGCTGTGCTTCAAGCTTGGGGCCAAGCGTACTGCGCAGGCTACTCTATCTGCCTACTGCGTACTGTATCTGGCTGACACCCAGTTGTCCAATCCCACAGTTGACATCTACATAGGTAGAAAAAAATATGTGATACGATCTGAGCTGAATACTTTCGTTTAGGCTTTAATAACAAAACATAACCATCTCATAAAATATATATCAGCAACTTTAGCCATATTGAAAAAATGGAAACATACCTAATTTACAACAGCCGCGAAAACAGGATATGACTTGCAAGTTGCTGGAAACACCTCGAATGACACCGATTTCGCAAGACTGAACAACTATGCACACTGTGCACACTCCGCTGGTGCGTTCGGAAATGATTGTGCCCTTGATCAAGGAATTCCTTTGGTCCCCTAAACTAGGCTACTACTAGGCTACTCCTAATACAACCTTCTTCTCTTCTATGACGTTTTGAAAGGTCAAGAGGTGACACGTCACGCACTGTTTTTATTCTGAACGCACCCTCTCGGGAGTCATTTACTGTAACTGCGAAACACGCTGGAACCATGCCACGCTGGCCCCTTCTCCAATCAGACCAATGTTGACATCCTCTGGACATCGCAGGTAATGCGGCTGCTGTTTATCATAGCGTTCAACCAAAGATAATATTTATATATTTTAAATAAACCACTCTGGTTCAACAGTAGCCACTTCAATTATTTGACCAACCATGGATCAAAATATATATACTGGTATATACTGCGTTTGTTTGCAGACACACTGTTCAGTCAGACAACTGTCTACAAAAACAGTTTCTTCACCAGAATAATGAAATATGCGTTTCTTCCACATTAAAGGTGCAATCTGTAGTATTTTAAACTCCTCAATGGTAATTACTAAGGCCCACCATGCCTATGACCTATTCCTTATTTGAGGAATATGTCATAATCCATAATCATTGTTACCGATATCTCTGTAAAGTACCAGTTAAAATATGGAAAAACTACTATTAGCAAAATCAATTCCTTACAATACAGATGTTTACAATAATCTTTATTGTAAATACAAAAATATAATGATAACCAGTTATCAATATGCAATGTACAGTGGCTACCTTTGTGAATCTGATGACCTAATAGCTGTAGCAATCAAAGTGTGTTCTTCAAATGAAAATACTTCATCAATTCAATTACTTAATTCAATTAAACTGTAAAGCTGCAGTATTATGGACTTAATTGTACATCTCAAATGGTACTGTGATGCTTGGAATGTAAGAATCAAACATTATTGGGACAGATCTGTTTTGCCAATGTGCCAAGTACAGTGTAGCAAAGTGTCTATCTGGTTCAGTGGATCTGACCTGACACTCTATTTCATCCCAAGATGCATGATTTTCCTGATTGGCTCTGGTCCACCCCACAGCCCCCTTCGGAAAAGGAGACGAAAGATATGTTAAGACTAATTATGGGACTAAAGTGTTCCATTAAATATACAGTATATCGTTTGAATCATCATTTTCTGTCACTATGTCAATCTACAGGAATTCTCATGAAAAACTACATACTTCAGAAGACCGTGCCAGTACAGCTGAGGCATCATGTCAGCCTTCATGTGGTACATGGTTCTTCTCTCCTTGCTTTGGTCAATGGGGAAAGTCTCCAGGGGTTGCACGGTATAATCAAACTCTGCCAGAATGACGGTCTTGTAGCTCGTAACCAAGGGGCAGGATGTGTAGCCATCATACTGCAAAACAGAAGAATTATTCCACTGATGTGTTATTGCTTAGCCTTGGAGTGAAATGGAGCAAAATTGTGTTTAGTTCCAGGCTAATGTTCTCTCTAAACTTTGATAATATCAAAATTCATCAAATGTTATTTGGCTTACCCTCTTATCTGGCTTGTCGTTTTTCAATACCTTTGTAATCGTTCGGTCCAACACAGCTGACTGGGCAGCTGGAAATAAACGTCAACAAACGTCATACGAGGAAGAATCCCGATCCTAACCTCGAGGCTAACGGTTTCAGCGACGGCAGCGCGGCTATGCTAGCAACGGAAGACAAACGGGCTAAACTGACAAACTGGCTACATCCACCAGGTGGCCTCAGGCAGATTCAAGCGGACCAACAGCGTAACATGGAGGACAACAGGGCCATCAAGAGGTCTACTTCAGCAATAGAAAACAAGCTGACAAACATTCTTGAAAGACTTGACAATGCTGAGGGCCGCCTGACTTCCCCCCCCCCCCCACCACCCCCACCACCCCGCCCTGCAGTCTGAGGTGGAAAAGATCCAAATCTTATCTTAGTGAATAAGCATTTGCAATTTAAAAGTAACAAAGCTTATAAGGATAGCAATGGGCGTGTGCTTATTATTCAGGCTGAGATTCAGGGTAGCCCTTCGATCTTGGGCAATATCTATGGCCGAGTTAGAGTGTAAAGGGAGAGAGAGATGGGAAATGATGATCCAATATTGATGGGAGGGGACTTCAATCAGACCCTAGTAGCCCCTCAATCTCCCCCCATGTAGATCAGTGAATGTGTTGAATAGCACCTGTAAGGATTTGGGACTGGTAGACGTGTGGAGATTACTCAATCCAACAGTGAGGGATTCTACATTCTACTCCTCCCCTCACCAGCTATACTCAAGGATTGACTATTTCCTCATCTACAATCCACTCTCTCTTGTTCATGATTGGTAGAATCATTGTCTCGATCATGGTGAGGTAACCGCTTCAAGACCGCTTCACCCTCACTACCCCCCCTTATCCTAACCCTAACCCCGAGACCTCTTCTCCCCTGTTACCCCCCTGTACAAGTTGAGAAGATGATACCCGCAATTAGAGACCACAAGGGTGCACTTTAAACCAGCACAACAGATATCAACAAAGAATTTTGGGACTTTTACACAAGGCTTTATAAGTCGGAATCTAATGCGGTGAGAATGGATACTGAATCCTTTCTGGCCAGGTTAGACCTACCAGTGCTGTCTGATGAGCAGAAGGAATCACTCGACATCCCCATAACAGTCGAATAAATTCTAGAAGTGATTAAGGAACTACCCTCAGGGAAATCCCCTCTTCCAGATGGCTTCAAAGCTGAATTCTACAAGCACTATGCTATTGAGCTTGCTCCTATGCTGCTGGCCATGTATCTGGGCTCCCTAGGAACTGGCTCCCTCTCGCCAACACTTTCCCAGGCACATGTCTAAGAATAAAGAGCCATTACATTTGTGATTTGTCTTGTTCTATTTCCCCATAATAAAATACTTAGCATAATTTTTATAATAAATTCAAGATCCCCCCCCATAATCATAATTTAACAAATGGTGAAAACAGTGAAGTAAATCGTTATGCAGGTATGCTGTTCCAAATAAAATATGGTGCCTTGTGAGAGCAAAATAATCTCCTGTGTCAATATTTAGTGGTGAAAAAAGAAGGTAACCAAACAGTGCTTACCTACTGCTGCAGCTGTTCTCGCTGTGGGCAAGTTGGTGCAGTCTCCAATCCCAAACACATTGGGATACTTCTTATGTTGAAGGTTCTCTTTGTTGACGTCCAGCCAGCCCGCCTCATCAGCCAATGAGCTCCCTTTCACCACCAAATTGGGTCCCATTGGAGGCGTGACATGAAGCATCTCATACTGAAAAAGCATTGTGCCAAAAAAAAAGCTTGATTCATTGAATGACATTGAGTTCATGAAAACGGTTTTACCAGTTTTCTATTGTGATTCATCAATGATTTACATTTATGGAATTTAGCAGACGCCTTTATCCAAAGCGACGTACAACAAATACAATTGTCTAAGGAAGTGAATCATCTATCCATCAGTCATCATAAGAAAATCTATGCTAGGACCTGGGGCTATTGGCAGTCACAATGCTAGAAGAAAGGAAGATTATTATTATTTATTTATTTATTTGTTACAAATATATATATATTTTCAGGAGAGAAATTTGCACAGGGGGGTAGTGGGGATGAAGAGGTCTTTGGGAGGGACAGTTAAGATGGAGCCTGAAGAGATGGGTCTTCAATCTACGGCGGAACATATACCTGGTACATGTTTGTTAGAACTTTGACAATCTGTTAGAAATGCATAACCCTCTTCACAGTTGTATTTAAGAATATGAATATGTATATATGAATAGAGTGGAAACAGCAACTCATCTTATTTTATTATTCATGTATTAGTGTTATTATTATTATTATTATTATTGTTATTATGTATTCATTGTATTTTTTGATTAAATATGTTTTTAGGGCATTTCTGCTTTATTGGGATAGAGACAGTAGAGATTGACAGGAAGGAGGGAGAGAGAGGAGGGATGACATGCAAGATAGGTCGAGGGTCGGAATCGAACCAGGAACCTTGCGATTCTGGAACAATAGGGAATGGTATAATGTGACAAGAAAAATAACAACTTACCTCAAACATTTTGGTTTCTCCAGGATTGTCAAGATTCTCAAATACCGCCTCCTGCTTGTCAGCCCGGACCTCAATGAGGTTGTGCCTGAGGTTCACTTGAAGGTCACGACTCTTGACAATCTCCCACAAAGCATCTGCATACTTCTTGACCCCAAACAGCACTGGTAGTGATGTGTTGTACACGATATTGGCCTTTGACCTTTTTCCTGTCTTAGAGAAACATAACAACAAGCTGTACATTATCCAGCTTCAGTATACCACAGATAAATGTGAATATTGAATATTTTTGTTAAAAAAATGTAAATGAGTGTGTCTGATTTATACTATTTTGTATCATATACCTTGCGTAGGAAATCATCTGTTAGGTACATAATCTTCTGTGGTGCCCCAGGGCACTTAATAGGAGTGTTTGGAAAAGAGAATATGGCGTTGCCCTCTTTGAAGTTCTTCAGTGCGCTCCATGTCTTCTCAACTGTTTGCACAGAGTAATTTGAACCAATCTTGGGATGTTCAAAACCCTCAGGAAGGCCCTTGACCTACATAATCATTGTGTGTGAGAAGAAAAGATCTCTGACAGAACTGACATTCATATAATTGGACTCAGTAAAAAGTAAAAAGTCAACAATACGGTGCATTACCTTCTCAAAATGGAGCTGTATACCAAGGGCCACAATCAAATATTCATAGGAGATCTGTTATAGAGAAGACATTGATGTAACTTACTTCTTATAAACACAGTATGCAATAGAACATACACATACAATTTGGACATTATTGTCATGAATTCTGGTTAAGAGCCTAAAGGGCATTACAGACCTACTGCACTATAGCAAGAGAAAATTGATCCAGAACTACAAACTCATGCTTCAACCATTCCATTCGAGGACAGTATCTATTGTGCCCAAGATAAGCAGAATTAGAATACACTGACTGACTGTTGTCTTCATCAGTTTGAGACTGTAAACATACCTCTATCCCATTGTCTGTGCGAACAGTGTTTGTGTCAGGGTTAATTTCCTGAACTCTGGATTTCACCCACTTCACTCCAGATGGCACAACACTTGCAGTGGGGCGACCAGATGAGGCCACACTTTTCGCCCCTGCGCCAACCAGTGTCCAAATGGGCTGGTAGTAGTGCATCTACAGAGGATTGATATTGATATTAGACGATAGAGGATTGATATTGTCAGCATCATATACTGTGTGTGTGTGTGTGTGTGTGTGTGTGTGTGTGTGTGTGTGTGTGTATGTATATATATGTATATCAGTGGAGGCTGGTGGAGACAGAAATTGTAGGACGGGCTGCATTCCCATAAATGCACAGTAACACTGTTCTTGCTTCATAGCCTACTCATGTGACTATGAGGATATGAGTTGTTACCTAATATCCCTGTACAGTAAGTCATTGTTTTTCTGCAAACATAAGATATCTGCCTTATCACCGGTGTTGTAACAGGAAAACCAAAGTTTACATCCAGAGTGGATATTTCCCCCAGATTAAAAACATCAGGAGTCAGAATGACAAGCAATAATTGCAGGCCTATTATAATTCCTACATCACTACATCAATAGTGACAATCTTGCCTCACTAGGTTCCACAATGGCCACATTTCCAGCACCAAATTTCCTCTTCATCCTCGCACTCATTGTGATGCCTCCAGTTCCTCCCCCGAGCACAAGCATCTTGTAATGTTCTTCGGAGGATGCATGACTGCTGCTTGTGTGAAGATGACACTTTCCGATACCAACAGTCCTAGGACACTGCCTCCAGAGAGCTGCTTGCAGATGCAAAAGTGCCATACTTCTCAGATCTTTAAGGGGAAATAAATTACATTTTGTTACTTTCACATTGTTATTATTATGTTACATTATTCATAGATGTGAAACAATGATTAGCTTAGCGCAGCAATTTTCACTCATAGGCCTACTGCATATTTTCTTTCACGCATGTTTGCAAGATCTTCAAAGTGTAAATACAAGCGAAGTTTGATTCTGCTATGTTAGAACGACGCCTATATGCCCTTCTACGAAATGTTTTCGTTTTCTTGTTTTACTTGAAATTAATGAATTTAAGCACTTTGAATTGCCTCTGTGTATGAAATGTGCTATATAAATAAACTTGCCCTGCCTTAAGCCAATACTTTGACGTCCAAATGTTTGTAGCAGCCGAAACAGTTATAACAGCCTAATAGGCTGTAATTCCGTAAAATACAGGCTACGACACAGGCAATGTACCTTATAAATGTGATATCCATTATCTAAAGAAAGCGCATGAAAGCAATACCCCTTGAACGTTGATTACTTACCTCCTTGCTTGGTGACGCTTGTCAGTTGTTCCCAAAACTACTGTGACACGGGTAGGACCCATTTTGACTAAGGGTCAGAGACTTTGAACCTACTTGGTGTCCGTTCAGATTCTGTGTGGCGTAGTTGCTTTTAATGGCCAAGGGAGGCCTACTCGTCACAACTCACACAAGTGTCTTCGGACTGAACGGGAATTATTTTATCACCACACCTCTTCACTCTTTTCCCTTGTGACCTTTCCAACCGACCTCACGATCTGTTTGACTTCAAAGTAATAGCCTGTCACAAGAACAGAAACGAGGAGTCTCTCGTAGTTTTCCAAATGCACCCCGATTGCACAAGAGTAGGCCGCGAATTTGGATTGGTTGCAAAAGAAATCTCATGTCATGTCCTGCAACTTTCTGTAAAACATGAAATTCACTTTATGACCCAATGGCTGGCCTGGACTTGGACGGGTCATCCGCAGTAGACGCCTACTCATGATGTCCACACGATGACAGCATTGTTCAAGAAATAATATCCACACACTCAACAAGTGAAGTTTTATTTCTTTATAAGTGTATGCATGTTATTTGTATGTATTTAATGTAAGCATGGCTGCTAACACATATGGCACATGTTCCACTCGCGAGGGATTATTTCATTAAAAATGTATATTTGCTTTCAATCCATGATGAGAGAGACTAAGCATCTTAAAACAAATGTGTAAAGAAATCCACTCAATCTCTTGGGGAGACCAAGGGTATGGAGAACCAACTGGAGGGCTTCAGTTTTAACACGGGGACAAGTTCAGTTTGTGCTCCCACTTCTCCATCTCTCTCTCTCTCTCTCTCTCTCTCTCTCTCTCTCTCTCTGTCTGTCTGTCTGTCTGTCTGTCTGTCTCTAGCTATTTTTCTACTTTGCAGCTCTGAAAAAAGTCTTAGTGATAAAATTACACTGAGGATGAATAAAGCATCAAATCAACAACTGATCAACACTTTGATATTTTGTGTAGGGAGAAAAAATAAGCGTATAAACTGCGTATACATAACTTACTGTAGGCGTATCATCTATAATAACAATCCGTGCTCCTTGCCGTTTTGACAGGCTGATCTAATGCGACACTGGCAGAGAGAGAGAGAGAGAGAGAGAGAGAGAGAGAGAGGGAGGGAGAAAGAGAGAGAGAGAGAGAGAGAGAGAGAGAGAGAGGGAGAAAGAGAGAAAGAGAGAGAGATAGAGAGAGATAGAGAGAGAGAGAGAGAGAGAGAGCGAGAGAGAGAGAGAGAGAGAGAGAGAGAGAGAGCGAGCGCGCGAGCGCGCACACAGATTCGGCCGGACTGGAAATTAACTGGAAATTAAGCAACATGCCTATTTAGCAACATCTGTGGCCTGTCGATTAGAGCTGAATGGACAATGTTGTCGGTGAGTGATACGAATTTTCATTAAATTCAAGTGTTTGTCGAAAATAACGGACCAGGTTTTTAATCTTCATCACTGCCATGTAAAACATCTGCATTTTTACAATTTAACTATCACCGATGTTACCAAGTACAAAGTGCTTCCCTCTGTCACATATGTGCAAGTTATCATTATGAATATTGAATAACAATTTGCAGCATGAGTGTCGGCTAGTACAGAAGATGTGTGTTTACACATTTCTATGGTGGAAACCAGTTGGGAGTGTCATGTTGACTGTTTAAACTATCATCATTTTTATTGGTAAATATGAAAACGTAGAGCACAGCAAGTGAATCCGTTTGTTGTGTGTACTTTCATAAAGTGGAAGTCATGACCAATGATATTGAGAAAGGATGTTTCCAAGAACTATGGATGTGAAGAAATCAGTGAGCGATTTGAAAGCCCTCCAAAAGAGTTTTTTCCAGTTTGCACCTGAGAGAAATTCGTCTATCTTGGCATGGTCTGCATAAAATTACCGATTTTTTTTTTTTTTTGATGACATTTGTCAACCAACAAACGTGTATCTGATTCTGCACATCTATACATTGTTTTAAGTTATTGGAGAGCAATAGAATTTAAAATACTCTACTTTCATGATGCTCTAGGGGACAAGTCACATACTGAATGCACTATGTAATCAATACAGACGTGACATGTATGTAACAGAGGGAGGTCCTTGTAAAAGCAAAGACATAATGTTGAAAAGGAGCCAGCAATTAGATTTTGCTTACCTGTTTACATGGTGCTGACATCAGCAGGGCTTGTGTCTCAGAAGGGAGATGTGCTGAGGAAGCCTATTAAGTTTCCACTGTGTAGAGCTCTTGAGAAAACTGCCTTTTGTACAGTATTAAACCCTCGAATTAACAATGTTCACTGTTGAGTATTTCACTTTAAGCCATTTAGGGATGAAAATAATTGTTTCCCATGAATTGCTGCCTGTATTCATACTGTATCCATTTCCCTTTGTTTTTGTACGCAATTCCAATTGGTAATATCTGCGTTTTCTCCTTCCCTGTGTAATGTTACTGTAGGCTAGTTTGATTTCAGCATGATTTATGCACACTGTCCTCAATTGCCATTGTTTTCTTTCGGTTGATTTTATTATTTCTTCTATTATTATTTTTTAGGGCATTTCTGCTTTATTGGGATAGAGACAGTAGAGAGTGACAGGAAGGATGGGTGAGAGAGAGGAGGGATGACATGCAAGAAATGTCGAGGGTCGGAATCGAACCAGGAACCTTGATGCGGTATGCACATTAGTGTGCTACGCCACTAAGCACCCCACATTCACATTTACATTTACATTTTAGACATTTAGCAGACGCTTTTATCCAAAGCGACAACAAGTACATCTGTCTAAGTAAGTGAATCATCTATACATCAGTCATCATAAGAAAACCAAATCTATGCTAGGACCAGGGGCCATTGGCAGTCACAATGCTAGAAGAAGGAAGGGGAGGTAGTGGGGATGAAGTGGTCTTTCAGAGGGACAGTCAAGATGTAGCCTGCAGAGATGGGTCTTCAGTCTACGGCGGAAGATGGGTAGTGACTCTGCAGTTCTAACAGCAGTACCACTCCAATAACCATATTCTTTTAACACAAGCAGTACTCTTGTTATTTTTGCTTAATGTTTTTCAGAGAAACCCTTGGGTACAGCTGGAGGTCCCCTGATACAATGGTTTATTGGAAGAGAGATATTTACATCGGTAAGAACCAGGGGAGGCTGCTGGAGGTAGAAATCGGAGGACAGGCTCATTGTAATGCATGGAATGGTATGAGGAATGGTATCAAACCTGTTTTCGATACCATTCCTCATTCTGTTATATGCATTACAATGAGACCGTCTTCTGACTCCTACCCCCACCAGCACCCCAATGGTAAAAACATCTGTCTGTTTCTCATGCTCTCTATTTTTAGATTTAAGTGCAAGATTTAAGTTTTAGAAAATTCATGTGTTGCAAAGGAGAAGTTTTATTAGATAGGATTTAATTGAAGATGTCAGCATAAACCTTCTTTACTGACTGGATAGGATAGTTGCACAGAAACCTTACAAGATTTTAGGGTGATTTTCTTGTTGAATTAGGCCATTGGTTGCAAACAGATATAATTCTAAATAACAAACAGTTCAATTTTTCATCGGCCGGTTTTCGAGCACTTTCCATTATTGACCAGATACAACTGTTTGCCTTTTATGGCATAGTGTGAGAGCAGGGTGTGAGAGATAAAGTGAAACAGGATGCCTTGTTGTGTGTGTGTGTGTGTGTGTGTGTGTGTGTGTGTGTGTGTGTGTGTGTGTGTGTGTGTGTGTTGTGTATCGTTATGTGTCAGTGTGTGTGGGTAGGATACCTGTAATGAGTATCTGCCACTGATACAGCCTAACGCCTCTGCGACCTTGGTGCAACACATGGATCATTGAGTGACTAGCCCAAAGGCAACCACAACGGGATGTATTCCTGCAATTCACATTTTTCTCACTGGGCCATACATTCGAACTGGTTGGAGATTATTGTGTCACCTTTTTTCTTGTTCCATTTGGAGAAGGATGAGAGGAGGGATGAAAGTGAAACCGGCAGGTACTACATGACCATTGCCGGATCTGAACACTCTAGGTTCTTGCTGTATTGATTAATATGGATGAATACCAGGGAAACGCAATGATTATCCTCAGGTTATGTTACAGTAACGAGATAGGAGTGAATTTTATGCTGATAAAGCCCCAAAGTGTTTCGATTTGAGCTTGAGAGTCTATGTACGTTCATGATAGGCAGAACATAAGTCCCTTATAATGGGAATGAATGGCTCTGCTAGGCTTGATGGGATCCGTCCCTGAATTGGAGGGCTTTTTTAATGGATAGGTGAAGTGTTTCCGAAAAACACTTTATTAATGCTGTAGGCCACGTAGGCCACTAACCAAATGCGTAAAGATGCTTCAGATCAACAACAATAGGGATTCCTCAATTATTAATCTTCTCAGCAATGGATAGCTTGAGGAAGCCAACGTGTTGAATGAACAGGCCTCTCTCGTGTTGCACTGAGCTGTGTGTGTGTGTGTGTGTGTGCTCTTCCTCCATGAGGTGAACCATTATGTATAATTGAGGAATGATTGACCCTCTTTGAAAAACGTGTTTGTGAATTTGAATTCTGCCTTCAGCTATGAAACGGCTGATGAGTGAAACACAATTGTAAAGTTAGGTGATCTATTAGTGGATTATAGTGGTGTTGTTAAACTCAGGGGTGTTTTCATTGTGGGTTTACCTTGTGTGATCCCATGTCCTCTAGGCATTATTATAGTTCCCTGGAATGCTCTCCAAATGTAGCCAAAACATTGTGTGTGTGTGTGTGTGTGTGTGTGTGTGTGTGTGTGTGTGTATATTTATCTGTCTGTGTATATATTGGCTTGTGCGTCTGTATATATATATATATATATATATATATATATAGGCCAATGTGTGTGTGTGTGTGTGTGTGTTTGTGTGGGTGTGTGTCTTGCTGTTTTTAATTATTGATTAATTATGGAATATTTGGGGTATTTATGAACCGAGGTTAAGCATCCTGTTCTATAAATCTGTTTGATCTGTCTTTGTTTAGTGTTAATTCCTTAGCGCTGTGGTAAATTCCAGGGCTGTTACTACAGATGAAAGCTTCAGTTCTCTCTGAAGAGGGCAAGTGCAGACAGCTTCCACATGCCAGACTCAGTGAGATTACCTACCTCAGAGAGCATAACCAAACAGACGGTCAGCAAACACACCTCGTCTGATGGACATGATGGACATATATTTCTCTTTAAACTTCAATTGAAAATGGTGAAGTGGACATGCATTAATGATGGCCTATGGGCCTTATTGTCTGACTAATATTATGATATTGTTCATACAAGAATGACAGTTGGGAAAAGAGATGGCGGAGAAATGGCTGTGGATGTTAATGCCATGGAGAGAAGGCTGGAGCTGGTGTGGTAAAGATGCTGGACAAGGTAGAGCTGCCAGGAGGTGTAATTGGGGTTACGCTTGATGGGAAAAGGTGTACTTTTCTGGAGACAATAAACGGTTATAAGTGTATGATGTTGCCTGGGTTTGAATATCTACCTACGGTATGCAGCTTTCTGTACATTTCAGTGCTATTTCTGTCTCCTTACTTGAAGATAAGCAAATGGTTTGCTTTTGTAATGATTTCATTTTCAAACTTCTTTTCGATCAAGGATTGTCTATGGAATTGCCAAGTATGTTGTTTGGTTCAAAAGATTGAAACATAATGTCAATGCTAAAGTTCTACAGGTTTGCTTTTGCATGGCTATGAGTTCATACAATGAACTGTTAATGGTTGTTAATCACAAAAGTGTTGCATAATGTTAAGTTGGTTTAAACTACATCAGCAGTAATAAAATGTACTTCTTGAGTATACGCACATAGTATATACTTTAGGTTCCTGAAATCCTAAAATCTTACCCATTGCCGCAAAAGGTTGTCATGATTTGTTCTTGTTTGCTTGTAGAGGAGGAACGCCTTGTGAGAGCCAATGACAAGGACTACAATGACAAGTTTCTATACGCTGTAAGTGAACCATAAAGCTTTTCCTGTCTTCAATGAGATTTGTTCTGTAAAGATAGGGTTTTACCCCAATGTTTACAAACAACAGGAACTTAAACAAACACTATGTAGCTCCAAAATATGTTTAAATCTCCCATGTACTGAACACCCATATACAAAAGAAAACATACACACAGTTGTCTTAATTGAGGGTGGATTTTGGCAGTGGGATCACAGTCATTTCTTTAATGTCGATTATGTTGACCGTCTTGAATTTACTTTTCCCAGGACAATCACATCAAAACCTCAAAGTACAACATCTTTACCTTCCTACCTATCAATTTGTTTGAGCAGTTCCAGAGGGTTGCGAATGCATACTTCTTAGTGCTTTTGATGCTACAGGTACTGTATACCATATCATCCTATTCATTCAGAACCATTATGTTTCCATTTTCATGAAGATGTGATGAAATCCTATAAATTACATCAACTTGTGTACGGCTATTAAATGTTAAATGACAGAGTGTTCTCGTCTTGGACAACGCATTGACACAGTTTCCCTTGTATTTGTAGCTGATTCCAGAGATCTCCTCTCTGTCCTGGTTTACTACCATTGTGCCTTTGGTGTTAGTGCTGGTAATCACTGCAGTGAAAGATGCCTCTGACGACTATGTGAGTACTGGAGTGGGAGTCGTTTGAATTACAACAACTACAGTATCTTCTGTTCATAACAATTGCTAGCAATGCATTACTACTAAATGACACCGTCTGTATTTCAGTTCCGCCATAAAAGTGATCGACAAGTCAATAATCGGCAGTCTCAGGTACTCATCAGGGGCAGGTAAGTTGAAGTAGATCTCTGTACGGTCCACATTTGGCCACTTATAAACTGTCAATAATCGGCAGTCTCAGGTACTCATCAGGGGCAAGTAAGTTGAAGTAGATCTCTGTACGGTCCACATTTGGTCACTTCTAAACTGCACATGGAGATGTGATGGAGAGTTCACTGAATAGAGGAAATGTCATGCTTTTGTGCTTATCAGAATGGTGATTTCAAGTATTCTATCTAACATTCTTTAATCACCTTTATTCTGACCACTGTGGGTGTTCTAAGAATTCATGTGTTCTGTCGTAGTTTGCAGAATGAGAAATGGATGAATGTTCGCGTGGGAGATATCATCAAGCTGGAAAACAATCAGTTTGTTTCAGTGAGTGAAATGTTTATGGCAAATTCAGTTAGATTCAAATAGAAAAGTCACACTTTTTTTTAATACACACGCAGCATATATCACCAGTGACAATTTAAGAATTGTATTTTTTGTTTGATTTGAAAAAGTAACTTACAGTAAAACAGTGTAGTTATTATGCTGATAAGACATGATTTTGTTGATAATCAGATAAATCTGACAATTGATGGGGTATTCTGTAGCTTTTGATTTCAGCAATGGTGCAGACCAGTGGAGGCTACTGGAGTTAGAAATCGGGAGAGCAGGCTCATTGTAATGCATGGAAGGGAACAAGGAATTCCTCATTCCATTCCTATTCCGTTCCATGCATTGCAATGAGCCCGTCCTCCGTTTTCTACCTCCACCAGCCTCCACTGCTGCAGACAGAGATTGATTTATTGCCTTTGCTCCCCTGGTCCCCACAGGCAGACATATTGCTCCTCACTAGTAGTGAGCCCTATGGACTCTGCTATATTGAGACTGCTGAGCTGGATGGGTAAGACTCTTTGATGATATTGCACGTGTCTGCATAGTATTTGGCTCTGTAAGGGCACTGGCACCACAGGAGAAAGTGTGTATCGTTTATGTGAGCTGTGTGATATAACACTTATATGTAATACATAGTGCTAAGTAGATTTCGGTGATAAATAAATTAGATTAGGCTCTTGCTAATGGCTGCAGGTCTCATATTTAGTTGATGTGTGAAATGTGAATTGCTTTTGAACTGAACACACAATGCTACACAAATGAATCATCTCCCACCACAACCGGCACTCAGCGTTCCACTATGAATGCCTCTGGTCCCCCATGGACCAGGATCTACCCCTGCCAGTGGAGGCTGGTGGATGCAGAAATCGGAAGGACGGGTATTGCATGGAATGGAATAAGGAATGGTATCAAACACATGTTCCATTCATTCCATTCCATGCATTACAATGAGCCCATGAGTCCGATTTCTACCTTCACTAGCCTCCACTGACACGTGTGGTTGATACCATTCCCCATTCCATTCCATGCATTACAATGAGCCCATCGTCCGATTTCTACCTCCACCAGCCTCCACTGACTCCTGCATAAATCTGTCTCGGTTTCTCTGCACAGAGAGACCAATCTGAAGGTTCGCCAGGCCTTGACCGTGACATCGGACTTGGGAGCAGATATTGCAAAGCTTGCTGACTTTGCAGGTAAAGATATCTTTCCCTTGTATTATGTATATTAAACCGCTCTGTACCACATTGCCTCCCTTCGCTTGTCTTCCTTGATTTTATGCCATTGTGGTCAGGTCGACCTTGAATAAGCAGCTTTGTGACAGACTCCCTGCAATTTGATCAGATACTTGAGCATCCATTTGGAGGCAGGCCAATTTGACATAAGTAGAGGCAAAGGTTATTTTCTAGGGGTGAGTGTGTGCCGATATTCTGTTGCAGGCATGGTTAATGGAGTCTCTTTGCTGAGCTGCACTTTCCAGTGTAATTACAATTTAGTGAAAGAGCTGCTCTCAATAACCTTCACACTGAAGATCATTGTATGTACAGTATGTTTGCTGTTTGTGTGTGTGTGTGTGTGTGTGTGTGTGTGTGTGTGTGTGTGTGTGTGTGTGTGTGTGTGTGTGTGTCGGTGTGTCGGTGTGCCTGTGTGTGTGTGTGTGTGTCGGTGTGTCGGTGTGCCTGTGTGTGTGTGTTATTTGTGACACTCTTTTTTATATTGCACAGTTTGAAGTTAAGGTTTAAATCAGTGAATTCATTGTTATAGTCACACTTTCACTTTACACTTTACAAAGTTGATCTTATATCTGTCTATACTGTAGTAGCACTATTACTACCGCCCAATATCCAAGCTATGTTGCCTTTCCAAAGTATTAGAGTCCCATGTCAACTCCCAGCTAAGAACCTTTTTATCTTCCCGTTCTATTCTAAATGTGCACCAATCTGGCTTTAGACCTGGTCATAGCACAGTCTCAACGGCTACACTTGTCTTAGATGATGTGTTAAATTGCCTAGATCAGAAAAAACATTGTTGCTGCCTTATTTATAGATTTCCAAGACATTCGATACGGTTGACCATTACCTACTCATTCAGAGGTTGTCTGAAATAGGCCTGGCTCAGGCTTCATGTAGCTGGTTAGAAGATTATTTTACGGACAGAATGCAGTGTGTCTTAACTGATGGTGTTAAATCAAGTTTTCTGGACGTAACAAAGGGTGTCCCACAAGGATCGATTCTTGGTCCGGGTCTTTTTACTATTTACATTAACAATTATGAATTACCTATAAATAATTGTAACCTGCATCTATATGCCGATGACACTGTTATATATGCTATTGCCCCCATGATTGACCAGGCTCTTTCTGAGCTACAGTCTGCATTCGCTGTCTTGCAGAGAGCATTTGTTGGGCTGAAGTTGGTGCTTAATGCTGGAAAAAACAAATATATGTTATTTACCAAATCACAGAAAAATTTAATTTGGGTAGTGCCCCCTAATTGAGCATGTTCCTCTGGTCTCTGGGTAAATCCGCTTTTAGTTGTGGTGCACCTCACTGCTGGAACAATCTACAAAAAACATTTCAGTTGTTTGTTTTGATGCCGCACGGGCAATTTATAAATAATTTTAACTCATTAAATAAAAAATCAATCAATTGCCATGTCATTACATACAGTAGTAATTTAGTAATTGCTTTGAAATTGCACAGTAAAGGAGTTGCATTCTTGTGAATGCAACACAAATAAGGAATACGGGCTGCTTCTGTTGTGTTTGTGCTTTCCTTGTCGATCGTTCCGTACAACATTTACTGTATATCCGGAGTAAACAGAGACGTCTTGCTGCTGTGGTGATTGATGTCCTGTGGTGAACATGTGTCAATTGTCCTCCTCAGGGGAAGTCATTTGTGAGCCGCCAAATAACAAACTGGACAAGTTTCGGGGAACGCTCTGCTGGAGAGATAACAAGTACCCTCTGGATAATGAAAAGATGCTGCTGCGCGGCTGCGTGCTCAGGAACACTGAGTGGTGCTTTGGAATGGTCATATTTGCTGGTATGCTTGGTCCTTTTGCTGTGTTTACATAGTCACCTGCGTCCATGCAGTGAGACCTCTCTCTGAGTACAGCTCATTCATACAGTAGCAAATTCGAGGTGGTTGTGTTTCTTTCGTAACACCCTCCCTCTCAATAATTCTTCACCTGCCTCATTCAGGGCTTCAAACCAAACTGATGCAGAACTGCGGAAGGACTAAATTCAAAAGGACTAGTATTGATAAGCTGATGAATACTTTAGTTTTATGGGTGAGCACTTTCTTGCATTTCATGGTTGTGACATCTGCCAGGGGAATTTGGAAATGCTATTTATATCTTCAATCCAAACGAAGCTGCGGTTCTTACATTTTGAGAGACAGATTTGGATCCCTGTTAGAGCTATGCATGTCAGCTACAAATCCTTCATTTTTATCCTGTGAAGTCCTCACAAAAGAAACTAGACTTTCTGATGATGCAACTCTATTCTTAGTTCATATACGTAGTTATGACAACCAATCAACTGAGTTCTGTACAGGGAATATTTTTGATTAGAATAGAATACTTACTTGTTGATCTCTGCTTTCAGATCTTTGGCTTTCTCATTTGCATGGGGGTTGTTTTGGCCATTGGTAACATCATCTGGGAGCAGAGGGTTGGCAGAAACTTCAGAGTGTATATGCTCTGGGATGAGCCTCTGAGCAGCGCTGTGTTCTCTGGATTCCTCACCTTCTGGTCTTACATCATCATCCTCAACACAGTCGTGCCCATCTCTCTCTATGTCAGGTATGGACAGCAGCAACATCACAGCGTAGCCTCTCTCTGATCAGGGGAGGCTGGTGAAGGTAGAAATCGGAGGACGGGCTCATTGTAACGCATGGAATGGAATGAGGATCGGTATCAAACACGTGTGTGTTTGCAACGCTTTGTTCTCTGGGTTCCACACCAATGGTCTTACATTGTCCTCAATACAGTCATGCTGGTATTATCATTACCATTCCTCATTCCATTCCATGCATCACAATGAGCCTGTCTTCTGATTACTACCCCCTCACCAGCCCCTGCTGCTCATAATGCTACTACCTAAGATCCTACCGAAATGAACACAAAAGATACGAAGCATACAGTCACTGTCATCAGATCGTTGCATTTCCATTAAATGGTTTTCACGACAGTAGAGCTGAACGGTGAGTTCTCTTCTGTTCTCAGTGTGGAGGTTCTTCGGCTGGGCCACAGTTACTTCATCAACTGCGACAGGAAGATGTACTATCGCCAGAAGGACACTCCGGCCGAGGCTCGCACCACCACCCTGAACGAGGAGCTCGGTCAGGTGGAGTTCATCTTCTCAGACAAGACCGGCACCCTCACCCAGAACATCATGGTCTTCAACAAGTGCTCCATCAACGGGAAGACCTACGGTATGCGTCAGAGGATTTAGAACATTTGATTTGGGAAGCGGTCTCAGCGTAGTGTTTAATATGAAGGGTTTTCCCTTTCTTTCCTCAGGTGATGTCTATGATGAATTTGGCCATAAGGTGGAAATTACAGAGGTACAAGTATGAATAAGGAACTGGATAACATGGATAACTACTGTATCTATATACTGCATTTAGCTAATAATATAATATTATTATATATATATATATATATATATATATTATTATTATTTTTTATTTATTATTTATTATTATTATTATTATATTATTATTATATTATTATTATATTATTATAATATATATATATAATATAATAATATAAAAGTAATATATCACACAATACTATAATGTACTGTATGAACCTCCCTGTCTTCTGGTCCTTACACCTCAAGAGGACTGCCTGTGTGGACTTCTCCTTCAACCCCCTGTGTGACAAGAAGTTCAAGTTCCATGACAGTAGCCTGGTGGAGGCCATTAAGCTGGAAGAGCCCTCAGTGCAGGAGTTCTTCAGACTGTTAGCCTTGTGTCACACTATCATGTCTGAGGAGAAAAGCGAAGGTACAGTAGATACTGTAAAAGTACATGATCTAAAAACAATTCTATGTTTGTTGTGTTTGTTTTTTCTGCATGTGTGTTGTTGTTTCTGCTTGGTATACAGTATATAATATGTTTGAAGTTAATACATTTAAATAAAAACGTATTAAAAAAAAAGTATAAAAAGAAAATCAAAGGACAAGACTTATTACCATGTGCGTCATCTCGCCAGAGAATCTATATATATCCTGAGAAGGGCTGTGATCTAACTCAATCTTCATTAATCTTCTCTTGCTGTTTAAGTTTTCTCAGATAAGAGTGATTCATGCTCACTTTAATCCGACATTGATTTTTACAACACCCAGAAACTCCCTATGGTAGACCTCAGGGCAGGCTGGTGGACACAGAAATCAGGGGATGGCCTCATTGTAATGCATGGGATGGAATGCATGGAACACGTGTTTGATAACATTCCTCATTCTATTCCATGAATTGCAATGAGCCTGTCCTCTGATATCCCTCTCCACCTATGGTAGAGCCACCTATGGTAGACCCTATGGTAGAGCTAGATAAATGCCTTACACTGTGCAAAAATCAATCTTTGATGTCTTGTGATGTTGTGGCCTGCTTTCTGGTTCCATTTCCATGAAGGGGACCTTGTGTATCAGGCCCAGTCACCTGACGAGGGGGCCCTGGTCACGGCTGCACGGAACTTTGGCTTTGTGTTCCGAGCCAGAACTCCGGAGACGATCACGCTGTGTGAGATGGGGAAGGCAGTCACCTACCAGCTCCTGGCCATTCTGGACTTCAACAACGTGCGCAAGAGAATGAGTGTCATTGGTTAGGGGCTTCACTTTTAAAAGCAAAGCTCTCGTTTGCTCTCTCCAAAACGTTAGCGTCATTTTGAAATTCATGATCCAAATTATTTGCTGAATATGATTTTCAATATTCGACATACGACATACCATCAGGATAAGATGCATGCTGACTGAATTGTATAGATTATATTAATATTAATGTTGCGCATCTACCTGTTCAATAATTCTGTGAGGTTTATGAGTGCTGTGTAACAGTAACTGAACCCCCAGACTTGAAGTACTGCATCTGTGTGCCATTTGGGTTCACAGCAGTCTTTGATCAATAGTTTTCGATCTGTTCGATCTGAAAATGCCAAAGCTTTGAAAGTCACTTAAAGGTAATGAGTTATATCTCTGTCTCCTTTGTTTCCCAGTGAGAGACCCAGAGGGGCAGATTAAGCTGTACTCTAAAGGAGCAGACACTATTATCTTCGACCGCCTGGACCCATCAAATGAAGACCTCATGAATACTACCTCAGAGCATCTGAACGTAGGTCCTATTGTTTTAAAAATATATACTAAACTAAATACTAAAGGAAATGGGAGGAGGTCTGTGGCCTTCCGTCCTGAAATAGAACAGTCTCTAACTGTGATATATTTAGACACTTGCGGTATCGGTAAATCACATCCCCAAGCCGAAGATTACACTCTACAGCGGGGTGTTTTTTTTCTAATGCATTTATTTAGTTATATGTACTTTTTACATTTTGTACGCACTGTACATTGTGTGCTGTTTATCCATGTTTTTAATTTGCAATGGAAATTGCTAAGAGAAATTTAATGTCCTCATCATTCAGAGAACCAGTTGTGTTGTCATGTTTCCAGCTCATGCAATAAGGCAATATGTTGTCACCTGTGTCTAAAAACAGAAGGTGAAGTGTTGGCTCTGACAGCTCATGAATTATTGAATATTCACATCACAGTGGAAAATAGATAATGCGGCCTTCAGCAATAAATGTCAATGACTACCGATCAACCTTTGACAGGATTTTTTTTTTATATGTCTTATTATTCAGTTAGTGTTATTCAGTTGTCAGATGCAGTTTACTGTGTGCTAGACCTTTATGAAAACAATGCCTCATCATAATGTGAAATGTAAAATGCAGACAATAATACTCGGCCACACCTTACATTGTTTCTCCTATACCTGTGTAGTAACTATGTAATTACTCGAGTAACAACATTGTATTTACTTGCGGTTACATAGTACATCAATAATTTATTTGTCGTTGCATAGTAATGGAGATGAGCTGCACCACTGATACCATGATTACCTTATTAGGTGTAATAACAGTGTAATAACATGTTTATGCAATGTTGTTGTTACACTCGTGTTACTACACAAGGGTGTAGGGACAGCCTAATGAGAAGTGTTACCTGTTGCCCACACAAATAATGATCATTTATCTTCGTTGCAGGAGTTTGCTGGAGAAGGACTAAGAACATTAGCTCTGGCCTACAAACACCTGGATGAAGACTTGTTTGAAGAGTGGATGAAGAAGCTTCTCTTCGCCAGCACTGTCATTGAGAACAGAGAGGACGGCCTTGCTGTTCTCTATGAGGAGATAGAGCAAGGTCTGATGGTAAGACTGAGCAGGCGGTCAGGGCTCATAACTTACAGTAGCTCATAACTACTACATAACATCATATCTTATAAATGGAGGTGTGGATTAGTGCTGACAGTTGTAGCCTACCACTCCACAAAAGAAGTACCCTCATGGAAAAAAAATACAATTGGGATAGTATTGTTTAACTGTCAGCTCTGATCAGTTCTTTCATCCTCTCTCTCCTAAGCTTCTAGGCGCCACGGCAATAGAGGACAAACTTCAGGATGGTGTGCCGGAGACTATTGCCTGTTTAACCCTCGCTGACATCAAGCTCTGGGTTCTCACCGGGGACAAATTAGGTAACCATGGAAACGGATTGGTGTAAAAAACAAAAACAAAAACAACAAAAACCCTGTTTCAATCCTTGATGTCATCAACCCTTATAAAGAGCGCTGATTACGGAGTGTAACACATTTCTGCTGATCGTTGCAGAGACGGCGATGAACATAGGCTACTCCTGCAACATGCTTCGGGATGACATGAACGAGGTCTTCATCATCTCAGGTCACACTGCGTCGGAGGTTCAGCAGCAAATCAGGTAAGAGAGCAACATGTTTCACATGTTTCTCCCCCAGCAGCATTCTCTCTCTATACGTCATCCTTTCACTCCCATCAGCACAAGTTGTTATCCTCTCATCAACAGCTATCCCCAGAGGAAATCTATCGCCATGTCAACCGGTCTCAACAATTAATTATGGGAATTGAAAGTGTCCCACTTCACAACAGTCTGTGCCAATATACTCTGTGTTTTTTAATTGGAGAGGGGCGGGGGGCTGGGGGGGTCATTACTTCCACTGTGAACGGCTATACGTGTGAGGTGATACGGACGTGATCTCCTGACATCTGTTCTCATCACATCCTCCTCAGGAGTGCTAAGGAGCACATACTTGGGCTAAGCAGGGTCAGCAGTGCTCTGGATGTGGAGAAAGCAGACGTGGGCTCCACACAGGACTCCGTGTTTGAAGAGAGCATTATTGCGGAGTACGCCTTGATCATCAACGGGCACAGCCTGGTAAGATAAAACGTAACGTGACGTTGTCTCGAGAAAATCACCCGTCTAGTAACACAACGGGCCTGTGTTAGTAAATGGACGACATAGTAGAAACAATGTTGTTTGTTGAGTATAATCGATTTGTTTGTTTGTTGTTTGTTTTGTTGGCGCTCTTGCGGCGTTGGTTTTTCATTTCCCCAGTGCTGTATCCACATCAGTTGAGTGTTGGTGTGTGTGTGTGTCTGTGCTGTGCAGCATCTCTCTCAGTGCCGCAGAGTCTGCAGAGTCTTTAATGAGGAGAGACCTGGTGTGCTGGGAGTCCCCAGCTCTGTCACATCCCTTTCATTAAGACACACCACCCTGTAGGAGACGACTGCTCCCTCAGGCTTCCCACCGACACAGCTTCACTGCTTCCCACAGAGCTGTGTGTGTGTCTCACACTTGTAGCACTGGTAAAACAGCTACACTGAGCTCAGCTGGCTCTGTAGGGGGGCTGGGATCTGACACTGTGGGATGGTGTAAATTATGTTCTAACAGGTCTAATGTGATGTGACCCCCCCTCCCCCATCAACCCCCACGCCCTCCATGTAGGCCCATGCCCTGGAGCCAGAGTTGGAGCAGATGCTCCTGGACACGGCCTGTCTGTGCAAGACGGTCATCTGCTGCCGGGTCACACCTATGCAGAAGGCCCAGGTGGTGGAGCTGGTGAAAAGATACAAGAGGGCCGTCACCCTGGCCATAGGAGACGGGGCGAACGATGTCAGCATGATCAAAAGTAAGACATGTTATGTTATGCCCAGATTTCAATGCTCACTGTACCGCGGGGGAGGCTGGTGTACAAGACCAGTACATCAGGGGAAGCTGGTGGTGGTAGAAATCAGAGAACGTATTGCATGGAATGGAAGGAGGAATGGTATCAATCAAACACATGTTTGATACCATTCCTCATTCCATTCCATGTATTACAATGAGCCTGTCCTCTGATTTCTACCTTCACCAGCTTCCTCTGATGTACTGGTCCTGAACATTGCGCTAATAACACTTAGGTTATGGTTTTGATTCCCGCTGGGACCATATATACTGAAAAATGTATGCACTCACTTCAGTGTGAATTGCTTTGGATAAAAGCGTCAGCTAAATGGCATACATATTTATACTGTATCTCCCAGCAGAATAACACATTAAATATGTAACACAAAGATAGAGCCTTCCTCATAATGGTGTTGCAAAAGGAATGTGAAATGCAATCCATATGACACTTTGGCTGCACATTCAATACTGTTTACGTAAGATTTTTTATCTTATTTATAGCAGGGGAGGCTGGTAGAGGTAGAAATCGGAGGACGGGCTAATTGTAATGTATGGAATGTAATGAGGAATGGTATCAAACACACGTGTTGATACCATTCCTTATTCCGTTCCATGAGACCGTCCTCCGAATTCTGCCTCCACCAGCCTCCCCTGACGTATAGTTTGTCCACTTCTCAGCTGCCCATATTGGTGTCGGCATCAGTGGACAGGAGGGCATGCAGGCCGTGCTGGCGTCAGACTACTCCTTTGCCCAATTCCGCTACCTCCAGCGCCTCCTACTGGTACATGGCCGCTGGTCCTACTTCCGCATGTGCAACTTCCTATGCTACTTCTTCTACAAGAACTTTGCCTTCACCTTGGTGCACTTCTGGTTTGGATTCTTCTGCGGTTTCTCTGCTCAGGTATGGGTTCAGTACTACATGAGCAGCACACCTTGGAATGTGTGGTTTTTTTATTGTTTAGTTTTTGTTGAATTTATTGCTGCATTTTATCTTCTCTTCTCAGACCGTATATGACCAGTGGTTCATTACACTCTTCAACATAGTCTATACATCCCTGCCAGTGCTGGCCGTGGGCCTATTCGATCAGGTAAGAGACTATCCTATGTAAACTATGATGTGTATAGAGAAGTCATGAGCTATAATGACTCCTAGGAAATACCAACACAAAAAATAATAATACAGTATATGATGATTATAAGACACTTCTTGTCTTTTTTTATCATGGACTAAAGTCCATTTATTTTTCCAGCAGTTTCCTGAGCCATCTGTTTCTTTTCTATTTGGTTTTTCTTTTCAAGACACTGTCCAGTCTCACAGGTGAATACTTAAATTGCCCCTTCAGGACCCTAAACCTCTAACCTCCTCTCCCCCAATAGAAAACCTCAATAACTACCTCTTACCTCACCCGACCTTTACCGATTATTCAATACCATAGTATAGCGCACGCACACACACACACACACACACACACACACACACACACACACACACACACACACACACACACACACACACACACACACACACACACACACCACACTACTCACCTTCGTTTTTTTCCAAAGGATGTCAATGAAAAGAACAGCAACCGGTACCCAAGCCTGTACAGACCAGGTCAGCTCAACCTTTTGTTCAACAAGAAGCAGTTCTTCCTGTCTACGCTGCAGGGGATGGCCACCTCTTTTGTGCTGTTTTTCGTTCCCTACGGAGCGTACTCCCTCACCGTGAGAGACGACGGCTCCCACGTCTCCGACCAGCAGGCATTCGCTGTTACCATAGCGACATCCTTGGTCATTGTTGTTAGCGTTCAGGTAAGAGCACAAACAGAAAATGCCTTCCTCTCGGAAGAAGGCAGGTGAATGATTAAGGAAGTGATGTCAAACGATGTACCCCCCAAAACTTTCCCTTTTCAATCTTTACTTTATGAAATATAAATATGGAACTGAATTATTCCGTTACAGATTGGACTTGATACAAACTACTGGACAGCCGTAAATCACTTCTTTGTGTGGGGTAGTCTGGCTGTCTACTTTGCCATATTGTTTGCCATGTACAGTGATGGCCTCTTCAGCATATTTCCAAACCATTTCCCTTTTATAGGTGAGTCTAAACACAAACACGGTACACTAGGTGACTGTACTGTAACAATATGCCCAGCAGTCAAGAGGATTTGTTCTGTGTTTCTCCAGGCACTGCACGCAACTGTCTGACACAGAAGAGTGTGTGGCTGGTCATTCTCCTCACCACTGTGGTGTGTGTGATGCCTGGGATGGCCGTCCGCTTTCTGAGGACAGACCTCTACCCAACTCAGACAGACAAGGTAAAGGCTATATATATATATATATATATATAAATAAAAAATCATTGTAGATTTGTTTGCTTGTGATAATGTTAAGAAATATAGTTTCCATAGTATTTCTTTTTAATTATTCTGGCAGCTGCTCTCAAATTGAAAGCACCTGTGAAGCACCTGCTGTTGGCTCAGAAATTGAATGTCAGTACACTGATAACAAACATGACATTTTGTGAGGCAGCCCATATCTGGCATACGGACAGGTCAATGGCCAACGGACAAAGCCATTTTGCATTACTGTCGTATTCCCACAGGTGCGCGGCCTGCAACAGGCCAGCCGGAAGCAGCGGCCACAGGAGCAGAACCTGAGGCGCGTGCGAAGGACCAGCTCCCGCCGCTCTGCCTACGCCTTTGCCCACCAGCAGGGGTTCGGAGAGTTGATCACCTCGGGCAAAATTAATAGGGTGACCGCTGCGGCTCCCTCACCTGGGAGAGTCCAAAACAGCTCTGGCTGGATTCGAGAGCATGTTGAAGAGGAAGAGTGAGATCGCCTGTGTGTCTGATGAAGGCACAGGAGCCTCAGACAGCAGCAGTAGAACTGAGCAGCCTCTGGACAGGCAGCACACACAGGCTGAGGGATCAAGCTGATCTCAACCGTCACAGCACCAGGGGAGACTGGTGGAGGCAGAAATCGGAGGACGGGCTCATTGTAATGTGTGGAATGGAATACGGAATGGTATCAAACACGTGTGTTCCATTCCATTCCATGCATCACAATGAGCCCGTCCTCCGATTTCTACCTCCACCAGCCTCCACGGCACAGCACATAGACTGACAACACCAGCACACGGACCCCAAAGAACCAGCCCAGGGATGCATGATGGTAGTCTTATTTTCCTTCAGTTCCAGTGATACACAACCTCATTCTCTTTCTGATCACAAAGCATTGATTTGTGGATATGGAGATCTTGTGGATTTTAGTCAAATGTAGGTGCAAGAGTAGACTTTTTCAACTTTGATGAACTTTCATCACTGAACTGTACTGAATCATGTACAGTACTGTAAGCCTGCAACAACAATGGTGATATATGTATGTACATAGTTACTTGAGGCTGCTCATTTCGAGCATAAGTACATTTTAATCATTGTTGGACAATTTTTTGCCAATGGCATTGATCTTGGACAGACTTTTCTAATGCCAAATGTGTTGATACATTTTTCTGGTTTGCACATACATTAAACTCGTCATCGTTATGAATGAACAAGGATTAGGTCAACAACTACCTCAACAAAAATGAGGTTTATAATGCTTAGGATGAAAGAACCTTCAGTACCTGAATGTTCTCCCAAGATGCTGCACACTTGAATAGGGGATAATTGTGCCTTTCATAGTTCTTACGGTTAAGGGTTAAAGCATTTTTCATTTGTCTAAATATAACCTTCCAGGGGCCGAGGTTGTCTTTGTAAGTGGACATTTCCCTTCATTTACATTTTCATTTTCAGCTGTGTCTCAAAAAACCTCCATGCCCATGTCATTCTCTCTAATGAAGTGGATATGGTGAAGATGATCAAAGCAAATGCCTTTGCAATCAGCTTTTCCCTCTTTCACGGTCACCAATACATTGTCAAACTGTCTGAGAAACTGTTTTACAGACTGTAGAAGACTTATTTTGTATGAATATGTTACTGGTACATTTTTGAGTGCTGAAATTCAAACTATGATCCATCATGTACACTTGTAAATGTTATGAAAAAAACATAGTTATGTAAGCTCATTGCCTTAGAACCCCTTGTTTTGATGCAGTATCATATTTTAATTTTACAAGCCTACAGTATGGATACGTCTCTCTGCCAATGGAAATGGGTTTTTTTAATGGCTGACGATTTTTATACCGCACAAAATATACAACTTGTTAATGTTTTCTTCATTGTCTGTGTTTGTGGAAATAATGCAAGTAGAACAGTACGTATACATGTATAAAATCAATTTACAGAACCCTTCAAAATACTGATTACAGACAACAATATCGATAGAAGGAATGCATAGAATAAGTGAAAAAAAAAATCATTATACTTCTTTTTACTGTAGCACAGTCCCTTAGAATATAAAGTACAGCAAGTAAATTTCCCTTTCTTATGAAAAAGTTGATCTTGAATCATTATTCATTCATTATTCAATTATTTGTAATTGCCCTTGAAATTCCAAAATCATCCACCATGTCACCTTGGCATATGAGAGTCATGACTATGGTGTCAAAAATATTGAGCAGGTGAAACCTGAACGCATTTCATTCTTCAAGAAAAATGGCTGCTCCTCCACCAGGCTTGGACATGAATAGACTCTGTTTTTCCAGCACTGCTCGTCGGGGATCAGGTGCGTAGTACAACTCCCGAACCGTCTGCAGAAAAGACTCCACCTTCTCACTGGGCACCATGGAAACAGCACAGCCTCCCCAGCCTGCTCCTGTGAGCCGCGCACCAACTGCCCCTGACCGCCTACAGCAGGAGGAAACATGAAAAACAGCACACAGGCGTCATCAGTGATCTGTATTTATCTAGTTAAGCTAGAAAGCCCATTTATTTCACTATATAAACATTATTCATGAAACAAACAAAACATTAATCTTTGATTAGAAGAAACCATTGCATATCAACTGACTTTCAGTCACATTCATTTGATGGCAAATGAAGCGGACTATAATATAACAAAGCCTTGTGGGCACAGTGGGGGCTCTGCTCTGACCCTACAGGTTGTTACAGTGGGGGCTCTGCTCTGACCCTACAGGTTGTTACAGTGGGGGCTCTGCTCTGACCCTACAGGTTGTTACAGTGGGGGCTCTGCTCTGACCCTACAGGTTGTTACAGTGGGGGCTCTGCTCTGACCCTACAGGTTGTTACAGTGGGGGCTCTGCTCTGACCCTACAGGTTGTTACAGTGGGGGCTCTGCTCTGACCCTACAGGTTGTTACAGTGGGGGCTCTGCTCTGACCCTACAGGTTGTTACAGTGGGGGCTCTGCTCTGACCCTACAGGTTGTTACAGTGGGGGCTCTGCTCTGACCCTACAGGTTGGCACAGTGGGGGCTCTGCTCTGACCCTACAGGTTGGCAACACACTACACGTTTCTATTTGGGGGGGGGGGGGGGGGGGGTGTTACCGGTTTCCAAAAAAGGTTGGACGGGGCAGGCAGGGAACTCACCTGGTTGACATCAGATTGATTGCATGTCATCAAAATCTCAGATTTTAAGGACTTTGACTTGAGGTCTAAATATCTTCTTTTTTTTTTTACATAATTGCTTATTTTGAACCAAAATTATTGTATATTGATATATTTATACTTAGAACTAAAGCTATTTTCAGCTTAAGATGTTCGTTTTTGACTTTAAATAACCTCAATAGACAACCACGGAATATCAGTGACATGTAACATTGAAATGGCATTGCAATAGTTAAGTGATCTGAGGCATTCTGCTGGACTTACAGACACATTTCCACCAGCTGGTCCAGTTCAGGGCAGCTACATTCATACAGGTCTCTGCAGCTCTCATGGCTCTGTTTCATCAGGTCTCCTAGGAGCTCTACGGCCCCAGCAGGTGCAGCATCACACACACTCTTGAACCTGAGCACCCGTGCCGCCTCGCCATACACATGCCTGGCACGCTGGTGCAGCTTGAAGTGGGCCACTGCCAAACAGAGGGAAAGAGGACGAGTGCAATTGTTATAAATATGCTCTATTTTTTTAGGGTATTTCTGCTTTATTAGGATAGAGACAGTAGAGCTTGACAGGAAGGATGGTTGAGAGAGAGAGAGGAGGGATGACATGCAAGACGTGTCGAGGGTCAGAATCGAACCAGGAACCTTGCGATTGTGTGGGATGCGCGTTAGCGTGCTACGCCACTAAGCGCCCAGACTAGTGCAATTGTTGACAGTAAGTGAAATCAGTCCTCTTTACCAGATTCAGTAAATACATGAGTCTCTAGAGATTCTGTTCGCTTGTAAGAAAAACAAATACAACTCCACATCACCAGAGATAGATACTGTTAATGGTGTACTTTTACAATTGATTTTAAAAATCGCCTTAGGTCACCCCGGGAATGCTGAACACAACCAGTAGTTATCACTCACCATGCTGTGTGTTGGGGCTGAGGAGGTCTTTACAGAGCTGCTCTGAGGTGATGCCAAGGGCCTTGCAGATCTCCTCTCTGCTGTAGGGCTCAGGGTGCAGCACCTCGTCCACCAGGCCCAGCATCTCCTCCAGAGAGGCATCCAGCTCAGTCTGGACCTGGGCCAGTTTCAGCAGCCTGCTCCACTCCAGGCCTCGGGCCTTGGCTAGAATCTGAGATCACACCAGCCCCCTCAGTTCACACTGCATCCCATCTCACTTCACTTGATTAGCATTTGTTTTCATGTGTTATTACAAAACTCTGGGGCACTTACTCACAGCAACTCTGGTGTGAATGTTCTCTGCCTGGCGAGAGTGGCATTTGCATTTCTATTTCCATTCTATTCAGTCTGTAGCAACACAATGCTGAGAACATTGATATTGATGCAGAACGATGACTCATTACTGGGATTACAAGAGCACAAATAAATCACCTTAGTGGCTATCCGGCATTCCACCACACGGATGTTGAAGTGAGAGGAGGCGGCCTTGTTCATCTCCACACAGCAGTTAGAGATGACAAACACGGCCCCATCAGGGAGCCTCACATCAGTGGCCCGCAGAGGGTGGAACTCTATCAGCTTCGCCTGAGACACCACGGCAGACAGATCAAACCCTTACAAACCGGTCAAATTCGACTGTAGCTATTCTGAAATTCGTCCGGAAATGTGGAATATATTGGTTTACACTACAAATGAACACAGAATATTGCCCTTGCTACAAATTGTGTTGAATGTAGGTTTTCTTCTAGGAATGTGGTAACAAAACTGCTCAACGGCAATTACAGTATCATTGTTAACATGTGGAGTATGACTTTAACTGTTCAGAGAGTCATGGATGCTGTTGATTACATACAGTTCCTTCCTCTGCCAGGAATGAGATGGACTGGTCCATGCCCCCTCCTTCTGTGCCAATGTAGTGCTCACACTTGGCACAGATCTCAGCAAGCGCCACCTGGAGGACAGAAGAGAGGCTGCGGTTTATGCATGAAGGGAAGATGCCTGTGAAATACTAAGGAGTCTTAACAGTCAGCAGAAACAATTTTCATAGCACACAAAATAACAACCATTCAATTGTTGTTGTTCAGACCAATATGTGGACACATTTAAATTGAATTGTTAACCGTCCTAAACAATTTACTGTACAGGAATTCTAGGGTTACAGTTTTGAATCAGCTCATGATTATTGAGGATTAGTCACATTGAATTGCAATGACTTCAGACATTCACATTCACATAATACTCATTTTACCTTCGAGAGGGAATTGTGATTAGCCTCCATTGTTAGGAGACCAGCACAGCACACTAGGGCACTGGAGCTAGAGAGGCCAGAGCTTGCAGGGACAGTCCCGTCCACAACACACCGCATTCCAGCCAAAGGATCCATCCCCAAGTGCTCCTGTTAACAACAACATGATATTGTGCAATGCTCTATGTTCATGTCTGAAAAGGTTAATAGCAAATTGCATGGCGAATTGAGATGATTAGGGTCTACTTTACCTGAATGCCTTTAACCCCACAGAGAAAATAGTAATGCCATTGAGGGTTATCTCTGTCTATAGCAATGCCTTCAGTGGAGACAGTGAAATCCCTGCAGGGAAACCACAAGTGAAGCGCCAGCATCAGGTTTATGAGATTAGTGATTAATACTGAAATGTGTGCACTCACTGCAATGTAAGTCGCTTTGGATAAAAGCGCTGGCTAAATGGCATATATTATTATTATTATTATTATTATTATTATTATTACAGTGATTCTTAATTACTGCATATTAAGGGCACTGAAGCTAAGACAAATGCATGATGCTTGCAGATTTTACTAATGAATTGTATGATGAGTCTAAAGGACATATTCATATTCACTATCGAATCTTACTTGTATTGGGGATTTGTGTTGGCCAACTGGATTGTTCGAGAATCATTGACGGTGACAGCTGCCAGAATACTCTGCTCAATAGCCATTGGGAGCACTGCATAGCCACAGTAGTCAATATGTTCTCCTAATAACGAGATGATGAGAACAGACATGTTTTAAAACACAGGCTATTAGGAGTATGTGGAGTGTAATGTAGACATTGGTAAAAGGATGATACCTATTAGATTTACTCTCCCAGGAGCACGTGCATAAAAGAGTGGAGATTCCCCATACTTCTTCTGGAAGACCTCTTTTAAGTTTTTCAACCTGAAAAAGATTAAATGAAGAATGTATTAAATACAAATCAGAGCAGGAGCAATTCAATCAAAGGTATGGGTTGACTAATGAGTACTGCAGGCTGCTGGTATAGTGCTGTCATACACAATAGCATATATGGGACTTTTGGCAAGGCAACCCATTACATTTGGAAAACAAAGTGCAGTACAAGTCAGTTACCAAGCATATATCCCACCTTTCATTTGCAGTTATCACAACCTTTGACTTCGGAGGATGTGTTGACATTTTGTACTCAAATCCAGAACTTGTACTCAGCCTCCTGTTGAATAACCAGCAACTTCAGCCAGACAGAGCAGCAGGACTGCATTCAGTGCGGTAGAAGATTGAATCCCATCGCCAATATTATCAGCTGACTGTCACACGCGAATCCCGGATATTAAAATGCTGTTCTACGATCAGCTCTACCAACATAAATCGTCATGTCACGGATTTCAACACAACAAAGTAACTGATTCCCGACCAGCCCAACGCGACACGATGGAACCAAACGCAAGAATACGGAAGAGTCTGAACCTGGCGTGTTCGGGGGGATCGGGCTGCGTCAAAGCGTTGCTGGGGGATGACGTAGCAGCGTGAACCCTCCCCCTCGCTCTGGTCTTGCTGTGTGATGAAAGTAGCTGCTGCTAGTAGTAGTTAGTCGTTTTAACAAACTTCTGTCTGGGTATTAGTGGCGCAGCATGTCTGATATGGAAGATGACTTCATGTGCGATGACGAAGAGGATTATGATCTGGTAAGCACACAAAATCATTGGGATTGTGTTACTGTCAACTGCTCCCTAGCTTGCTGCTAGCTGGCTAGCTGGCTAGCATATCAGTATGTTGTTGATGTGTCAGTAGCTAGCCAATTTCATCACAGCACCTTATCGCAGCCACCTTAACTGTATTTTGTAATTTCAGGAATATTCAGAGGACAGCAACTCCGAACCCAATGTTGACTTGGAAAATCAGTACTACAACTCAAAAGCTCTGAAGGAAGATGACCCAAAAGCAGCTTTATGCAGCTTTCAGAAGGTTAGATTGTACTGTCCTCCTCTGGACAATGACAGTTCTTATCATGAATGTTGACATGCAATAAAGGCTCTGTTATAAAATGGATGCCTCTTTGATTCCCAGGTGCTGGAACTTGAAGGGGAAAAGGGAGAATGGGGGTTCAAAGCCTTAAAACAGATGATCAAGATTAACTTCAAGCTGGTAAGCACCCACATACAGCACTGTACATGTCAGTAAAGCAACATTATTAAACATTCACATCCTTCTTTTTGCAAAATTACAAATAAAGTGTTGAGAAACACAACTAATCTGAGCAGAAGAGAGAATATTAACATTATCAACATTACCTTGTGTTGTCTTTTTATATGTTTTACAGACAAATTTCCCTGAAATGATGAATAGGTACAAACAGCTTTTAACCTACATTCGGAGCGCGGTTACGAGAAACTACTCTGAGAAATCAATCAACTCCATCCTTGATTACATCTCTACGTCAAAGCAGGTATCGAAACAAATTCATGTGTCATAATGACTCAGTGTCTCAGACTGATATGTATTCATTTTTGGAGGTACGTTCAAACTGTGAAGAATACACTGTAGGCTTATACTTTCACATTGCATATTTACAGATGGACTTGCTGCAAGAGTTTTATGAAACCACATTGGATGCATTAAAAGATGCCAAAAATGACAGGCTGTGGTTTAAAACCAACACAAAGGTATGATGAAATCTGAGGCAAACCACTTTACATATGATGATGATTATGATGATGTGCTGTTTATTTGATCAATTCTATACAATGCAAATCAACTATGGCAGAACATGTATGGTTCTTACTTGATACTTTGTAGTTTCCTATTCCACTCATCCCACCCCCCCCCCCCCCCCCCCCCCCCCCTTCCCTCCCTGTTGTCACTGTGCCCTATGTTTTTCTCCCCTCTGGGGAGTTTTTCCTTGGCTTACTTTTTGAATCAGAATCAGAATCAGAATCAGAATTCTTTTATTTGGCCAAGTGTATTTGCACATACAGGAAATTGACTTGGTGAGGCTGGTGCATGGGACATTGGGGGTCTATGGTTCAGTGTTACAGTCGTTCTTATTGGTTGTATTGTATTCATTGTTTGTATTGTTCTTGTTGTAAAGCACTTTGTGACAGTTTAGTTCGTAAAAACGTGCCGTAGAAATACATTCGCTTGATTGGTTGATTTGAATTTAGCTTGGGAAGTTGTACCTGGAGAGGGAAGAGTACGGAAAGCTCCAGAAGATTCTCAGGCAGCTGCACTCATCATGCCAGGTAAAGAAGCACTCATCGATGCAATACCTAAGGCCCAGTCCCATTTCTTATTTTTACCAATACAAGGGGTGTATCGGGATTGGGCCTAAGTCTTTTCAAAGAGAGGTTTTATCATTTAATTAATTAAATAAATAATAATAATCCTTCCTTCTTCTAGCATTGTGACTGCCAAGGGCCCCTGGTCCTAGCATAGATTTTTTCTTATGACGACTGATGTATGGATGATTCACATACTTTAGACAAATGTACTTGTTGTAAGTCGCTTTGGATAAAAGCATCTGCTAAATGTCAAAAATGTAAATGTAACCATATTTATTAAGCCAATATCGTTACATCTGTATGCCTGGTTGTGGTAATTTAGAATGCCCTGAACTTCACCGTGTGAACTCCATGCTTTTGTTCCATGCTTTGGCTTGGTGTATGTAGACGGACGATGGGGAGGATGACCTCAAGAAAGGAACCCAACTGTTGGAGATCTACGCCCTTGAAATACAGATGTACACGGCACAGAAAAACAACAAAAAGCTGAAGGCTCTCTATGAACAGTCCCTGCACATCAAGTCGGCCATCCCTCATCCCCTCATCATGGGAGTGATCAGAGGTAAAGAGCAGAGACATTTTCCATGTGCCCATGTACCCCTTATACAGCAGTGGAGGTAGAAATCGGAGGACGGGCTCATTGTAACGCATGGAATACATTTAATAAGGATAGTGATTCCATTATTAGACTGCGATCAAAGGCAGAAAGTTAACCAGCTAACATGATGGCTGTATAATCCAAGGGAGGCAGAAATTGGAGGTCGGGCTCATTCTATTGTATTGGTGTCACACGTGTTTTATACCATTCCTAATTCCATTCCATGCATTACAATGAGCCCGTCCTCCGATTTCTCCCTCCACCAGCCTCCCCTGTTATACAACATGTTAAATACTGCAAATAATAGTTGCACGGTAAGTTACCCTCGAGCAACAGGATTCAGGGAAATGATCCCTTGCCATGTTGTTTGTGCTGTTTCAGAGTGTGGAGGGAAAATGCATCTCAGAGAAGGAGAGTTTGAGAAAGCTCATACAGACTTCTTTGAGGCTTTCAAAAACTACGATGAGTCCGGGAGTCCTCGGAGAACCACCTGCCTGAAGTACCTGGTTTTAGCCAATATGCTGATGAAGTCTGGAATCAACCCATTCGACTCCCAGGAGGTATTTTACACAATGACAATAGTATAGACAATAATAAAAATAATAATAATAATAATAACAACAGCAATAATTGGCTCCTAAAAATTCACTCTGGAAAATACTTGCTTATTCAAGCAGGTTCATTTCCATTCCAACATGAAAGTAATACACTATATTGTATATTGTAAATCATATTGGTAGTAGCTAGCTATTCCTCAATTTCATTATTTTTGACAACATTTACTTATTCGGAAATTTGGTTCCGCTAGGCAAAACCGTATAAAAACGACCCAGACATTCTTGCTATGACAAACTTGGTAAGGTAAGTCTGTGTATCACATTAACCTTTCTGACACTACAATCTCTCTACTGGAATAGTTTTGTTTTTGTTATTTATTTACACGTCATACGGTATGCATAATTGTTGTCTGAATTACTTTTTTCACCCTAGTTCCTACCAGAACAATGACATCACTGAGTTTGAGAAGATTCTGAAAACGAACCACAGCAACATAATGGATGATCCCTTTATAAGGGAACACATAGAAGGTATGTTTTTTTGATGCGTTATGTTTAGAATGGGACGTTTTACACATACTGAGACTGCACTTTTTATTTATTTATTCGATTTTCTAGATAATGTATTCAGTTATATTAATGCACAAGCAGTGTATTGGTAATCAAAAGCTTTTTTTATATGAAAACTGTCCCTCCTAAAGACCTCTTCATTCCCACTACCCCCCTGTACGAGTTTCTCTCCTGTAAAAAAAGAAAAAAAAAGTAGAAGTAATTCTTCCTTCTTCTAGCATTGTGACCGCCTATGGCCCCTGGTCCTACCATAGATTTGTTATGATGACTGATGGATAGATGATTCACTTACTTAAACAAATGTATTTGTTGTAAGTCGCTTTGGATAAAGGCGTCTGCTAAATGCCATAAATGTAAATGAAATAACCTCTTCCCTGGCTTTTTGTCTTTCAGAGTTGTTACGAAACATAAGAACACAAGTGCTTATCAAGTTAATCAGGCCTTACACAAGAATACACATCCCTTTTATTTCAAAGGTAGGTTCACTAAGTTCTGTATGTTCTTTTGACAAAGCATTCTATCTAGATACATGTCTAATATAAACCTTGTCTCCTATAGGAATTGAACATTGATGTCGCAGATGTTGAAAGCTTGTTGGTGCAGTGCATCCTTGACAGGTTGGATAAAAATGATTATTTATGTGGTGTAACTTTGTTTTTAATTCATCATTGATTACGTAATGTTTCCTCTTCCAATGATTCAGTGATTGTACTGTAAGTGTTTGGCCTCCTATGTTATGAGTATATAGGCTACAAAATATGCGTGGACATTTGTCTGATTTGTTTTTGTTCTGACTTCATCCCGTCCTTTTGTATTTCCCAGCACAATCAATGGCAGAATCGACCAAGTCAATCAGTTGTTGGAGCTGGATCACCAGAAGAGGGGAGGGGCCAGATACACTGCTTTAGACAAATGGACGAATCAACTTAACACTTTAAACCAGGCCATCGTGAGCAAGCTGGCCTGATCAATGCATACATACCAGTAGAACATTCTCAAGATGACAGTGGATTGATGCAGAGTTCAATGGTAGACTAGCAGTCACCCATTGATAAAACGGAGAAGGTGCTGGCCAGTTTATGTTTCACTGTTTCTGTGTCTGAAGACCGACAGATTTAATTTCCCCGAGTGAATAAAACTGGAAATCGTACGATCAGAGAGAAGACTTTTTAAACCGCACTTATTTACTCTTCCTTTTTATTGAAATATGTTTACCAACGCACATTCCTGTCAATGGAAATGTGAACACACTTGAAGTATAACAAGAAACTTGAGCTGAGCAAGATGATGCCAAAACCAGCATGCCCTGTTCTGCAAAATGTACAGTGTACAGGTTGCGCTCAAATCAATATCTCATCAATGGAGCCTGCAGATCACAAACAGTACAGTGTATACTCAGTACCTCAAATGTTTTGTTACTGAATACTGTATTAAACGGTGTTAATTGCCTCACGTTGTGTGTGCGCCGTCTTTGTTTATTATTTTTTTAACTGTTGAATATAATGCAGATTAACTTAATTTTTATGTGACTAGTAAAACCCCACTCATCCCCGTAACGTGGAGTGGGCAGCGCTGCAACATCTGGAGGGACGGCCGCGCCTGGTTGGCTCGTCGGCTCGTTGAAGAACCAATCAGCTGCCGAGCGCCTTGCCGCTGTTTAGGCGCGCGAGCTTTCAAGGGGCGGCTTCCAAACACGGAAGTCAGTCAGCCAGAAATAGCTAGTTAGTCAATAAGCTAACTGTTTTTCTTACGCTTTAACACCACATTGTGCCTTTTTGGGCTTATTGGCTCATGGTGACACAACTGCACTTCTATCAGACTATAGAGCTGGGGCTGTGAAAATTAGCGAAGTCGCATGTCAGACTTTGTTTTCTCTGGTTGCCATGCAGGGTAGCCATTTATGATTAGCTTGCTAAAGAAAGTTAGCTTACCAACTGGTCAACTAACTTGCCGGCGAGATCTCTGACTATCCTGCAGTTTGTATAGCAAGTAGCCCGTCTTCTAAGTGAATGTCTTCACTCAGGTGTCGGCTAGCTCCCTTGCAGTTGCAGCACAACAACAGCTAACCTCGGACATCCTTTCAGCTCATTCATAGCTAGCTGCGAAAAGGTAAGTTCAATCACAGCCCTTTGCTCTGGCCGAAGCGAGTGGGCGGTTTGTCTCATAGGAAACGTTATCTGGCCAGTGTGTGTTTACTTTTTTGCCAACCAGCCAATTTTGTGGGGTAGTTGTCTTGGTGTTCTGAATTTGATCAAGGTGCACATGCTGCTCTGTCTTGATGCTGTGATTAAATGCAAATCATCTCAGTGTTATGATGCTAACCAAAATCCTGTATACGTTTTTCTGTTTTAGGTCCTGCCTCACAATTTGCACACTCCGACCTGATCATGTCCATCGACTTTGACAGCGCCGCCCTGCAAACTCAACATGAGGAAGAGGAGTACGACCCGGAGGACTACGCCAGAGAGCAAGAGGTGAGCGGATTTAAATCTGACCCAGTCTGGTGGATGTTGACCCCCACTGTGAATGTTACATTGCAACCAAGCTTTCAAATACTATAATATATCCAGTGCAAAGCTTCCTTCCAGACCTTTTGTGTTGCATTTGTAGCCTACCTATGTTGTGTATATAGTAATTAAACCGCTCTTTAATGTTGTGTTTAGTTTATTTAAAGCTAAATTACAATACTGTTCTGTTTACCCACTTCATAGGCTACTATCTGTGTATCTATCATTGAATTTCATCATTGATGTTGAACATAATTTACATAGACGGTGATATTACTGAAAGATAGTGGTTTTACCTTATGTCCTTGTAGCTTGGTAGAATCTTCCTGTGAAGGGCCCTTCTTTATGTCTGGTACATCTACCAGGACCAGATTAATTTTAGCCCTGGGATAGGCTATTTCTTTCTTTCTTAATACTCACCCTCTCCTCTTTTGGTACTGTGTTTGTATTTGTGCATATCAACGGTGTGGGGAAGCCCGTGGGGTGTAACCTAGGCGTTTACCTGTCAGGTACTCTGCCTGGCCTCCTCCAACCAGATGTTGGCATGCTGTTACTCACCTCTTAGCTATCTGCCGGATCCAGAACCTGTGCTCTAATTGGTTCAGGTGAAGGGCCGTCAGGTGTGTCGCACAGAAACTCGTTCAGCCCTGTGTTTTCCCTCAGTTTAGAGCGTTGTTGCATTCAGCTAGAGCACACATGTTTGGAACGTGTGGCTATTGAGGCATTGAATGGATTATCAGTGGACAAGATTACCTTGAGAAAATCAACTGGAAAATATATATATATATTTTTTTTTTACATCAAATGGACATTTGTGCTTATGTTGTATATATGTGCTGGATACATGGGCTCAACAAGTCGGTCAAGTGGAAAATGTTTGTCACTGGTAATCAGTAATGTTTCTGCTCCAGTTAACCAGCATATATGGTCCGTCATCCAAACAATAGGGTGCTCTGGGACTAAAACAACAAAAATGCTAAGGGTGGCCCGAACATGCCATGCACATTTTGGATGTTTCACACAGACAGTCGTCTGTGCGAAAGACTGACAGCTTGTGGCTCAGTAGCTGAAGTCGCTGTGCCTTCTCAGTTGGTAAATGCTCGAGCGGGACATGGGTCCTGTGGTTGAGGACACAGTGGAGGCTGTGAGACAAATTCAACAGTCCTTATGGGAAGTAAGTCCAGCTGGCTCTGCCTGTTCTGTCATCCAGGGCTCTCTGTAGTGTCAGTGTGCATCAATAGCTGTCAAGGAAACCTGTTGTGGAAGTATTGATTGACAGTGATTTATTCAATCTGCTCCTGACATTGAGGACAGTTGGTGCTGTTGGGCAGTTGGTGCTGTTAGAGAATGGGTCAGGAGGAACTGAGCTTTTCTGTTTTTTCAAGGCTTGTCATGCATTTGTTTCATTGTCAAAAGAGAAACTATGACTAACTATTTTTTTTTATTTTTATTTTTTTTAAAGAAAGTAGTTTCTCCTACTAGCTCCTGTGGCTGCGATTGAGCGCCTGCCCTTACTGTTTTTCTGTATACTGTATAACCCTGTTGCTGAGCAACCTGGGTGAGTCATCACCACGTGTTTGTTTTGCAGTTGCACAAGCTACTAACAGACCTTCCGGATGACATGCTGGAGGACAGCAGGGACGACTCCTCTCCAGAACTGGATTACACTGCCTGCAGCAACCAAGACACCGGCAACAGGTACAACACATTTAGATTTTGGCACATCTTGGTAGAACAGGCTAAAAAAAAAAAAGTTGGCTCTGTTGCCTCTAAACACGCTTTCCTGGTTAAAGGGGCAACTTGGGATCCCCAAAATATAAGCCTGCTTTACTCCATTGTTGGTATGTTAAAATCTCGATCTTACACACTTGGTTGGACTGAATGGTGTGACCGCATACCATCCTTGTTTTATTTTGTATTGGTCTCTCAGACAACAGCCCACATGGAACCAAAACGCTGAGTGGCCAGATCAACAAAGACCTGCCTCTCACGAAGAGGTAAGGTGTTTCACTATCAGTGTCTAATGTTTGATGTTATGTCTGCATGTCTAGGCCGCACATTAAGAGTGCCAATCAATGATGGAAGGAACTAATTGAATTATGCTGTCTTTTTAGAACTATGACGATAATTATGACCAAGGCTCCTACCATGGTGAGTATCCTTACGAGGATGGGACTGCACAGGTCAATGGTGACGACAGTCACCCTCAGCAGGGTCAACCCCTCCCCCATGCCTGGAACCAGCAAGGCCAGGAGTACCAGTACAATCAAGGGGGCTATGCATACACCACTGTGGGTACGGACATGTCTGCGGCCAGCAATGATTTCTCCACTGAGCAGGGGTATGAGCATGAACCATACCCACATGGCGCCGTCAACCCAGGGGTGGAATATCATCAGGGAGTTGGGGGACAGAGGAACGAGCAAAACTACGGGGATCAGAACCACACCAGAAAACAATTTCAAGTGAGTGAGGTTTATCTTTGTGTTTTGGACTAAGCATCGCCATCGCCATGACAAAGTAGATTTAACTTTCATAGGGATGTTCGTTTTCATATGGTTATGTTATGATCAAGGAACCTAATGTGACTGCAAGGTTGTATTTTGTCAGCAATGATATATTGAAATTCAGCCATAGCCAGCTGAGTTATCACAACAATACGGTACATTTACTCTCTACGCTATGAACGTCTGTACGTCACAAACAGCAGAATGTTAACAGGAGACATTTGTCATGGTTGGAGACTGACTCTCTTTTGCTAGCAATCGTAACGATGACGGTATGGTTTGGAGACGCCTGTCTAACATTCTGCAGTTTGTGTCTTTCATAGCGTATTGATTACGGGATCTCATTGTTGTTTTCCTCCTATAGAAATTTGACAGTGGGGGATCAGGGGACAGACAGGTGGATCATTACAAGACCAGCTGCAACCCATACCAACCTGCCAACCAGCCGGTAATGTTCAACTCCGAGGCCCCCCACCAGAATGGCCAGTTCGACCAGCTGCAGAGAGACTTCCTGGACTCAGTGCAAAGTGAGTCTTCTCATGTTGTCTTTGCTGAGGTTGAGGACACAAATTGGCAGATTTTGGAAGATGTTAGAGTAGATTGATTGACAGTTCTGAGGGTGGCTTACTTTTGTATTACCTTTTAGACTCAGACACATTCTAACATTTGCTGCGTTTCAGATTCCAACGACAGCCAGCAGCTTGCCCAGCAACTGATTTTGAACAAGGCCCAGCTGAGACAAATTGAAGACTTTGAGCGCAAGCTTGAGGATTCGAGGCGCAATATGAGATACCTTGAGCATCAGTTTGCAATCGTCAAAGGTACGTTGCTCAAAACCGTATGCCTGCTCACAGGCTACACGCCCATTCCATTGACCCCCCCCCCCCCCCCCCCCCCCCCCCCACAAGTATATCCTCATCTGTTTTATTTCGTAAGATGAGAAGGAGGGTCTGGCGGTGACACTGAAGGAGTCCAGTCGGGTGCTTGAGGAGGCCAAGGGGCGAGAGGTTCAACTGCTAAGCAACATCAAGTCCCTGGAGCTGCAGGTTCAGGCACTGACTGAAAGAGATCATGAAGTGAGTGATCTGGTCATTTAGATTAGACAGTAATGGCAGATTCAAGACTGAGAACAGAGACTGTCTACACTGTCTAGACTGACTGTAACAGGCAGTTTAGTTACAAAGAGTCAATGATAAAGTTTGTGTCTGTGTGTGTGTGTGTATGTCTGTGTGTGTATGTCTATCTGTCTGTGTATGTATGTCTGTCTGTCTGTGTATGTCTGTCTGTCTGTGTGTATCTGTGTGTGTCTGTCTGTCTGCCTGTGTGTCTGTCTGCCTGTGTGTGTGTGTGTGTGTCTGCCTGTGTGTGTGTGTGTGTCTGCCTGTGTGTGTGTGTCTGCCTGTGTGTGTCTGCCTGTGTGTGTCTGCCTGTGTGTGTCTGCCTGTGTGTGTCTGCCTGTGTGTGTGTGTGTGTGTCTGTCTGCGTGTGTGTTTATAGCACTTGAAGAAACAGAGGGTGGCAGATGCGGAGGTGGACTGCATTAAGCAGCAGATGATGGAGCTGTGCCGTTCTGACAGCCTGTCCAGGGCGCGGGAGAACCACGACAGGGACCTGTCCTCTGTGAGGGAGCAGCACGAGGCCAAGGTCTTAACGCTGCAGCAGGAGATCGACGCCTGCACTCAGGCCTTGGAGGAACAGGTCGGTCCGCTGCACGCTCAAGCCACACACTCAACACTTGAGTGCAAGGATGTAGAATGAGATTATAATGAATGGCATTCGTGGAGGCTGGTATGGGTAGAAATCGGAGGACGGGCTCATTGTTATGCAATGGAATGGAATGAGGAACGCAATAGAACAATCCAACACAATAGAAATGAGCCCGTCCTCCAATTTCTGCCTCCCCCTGGATTATACAGTCATCATGTTAGCCGGTTAACTGTCTGCCTTTGGTCACACAGTCCAATACTGGGATCACTATCCTCATTAAATGCTAGGAAGAACATATAAGTAACATTTTCCAACGAGTCCAATCTGCCAGGACGCCACGAGCGAAAAACACAAACAAGGCCTCGCAGGTCGGGGGTCATTTTCTGTGCGTCTTTACTAAAACGTAGTCAAGTTGCCGTGTAAACATTGTGTAAACATTGTGACAACAAAAGGCTGCGTGCTGCTCTGGTATGGTGTCGGCAGGGGGACGCTGGCCAGAGGCTCCGGCAGCAGGTGAGGCAGCTGGAGCGCCGGGGAGAGGAGGAGCAGGTGGAGAGGGCCGGCGTCATCAATGCCCTCACTCAGCGCCTGGAGGAGAGCCAGCAGCAGTGTGCCAAACTGCTCCAGACAGGTGGGTGTTTGTGTTTCCACTGTCGCCACCTTGGGGGGATTGCTTGTTTATGTCGTATTGATGTCATTTTAACCTGCTGCTGCTTTGCCAACAGTGCAGATTAAGGGAGTGAATGAGAACGGAATGACGTTGTGTGTGTGGGGACTGGTTGAATACAAATGCTTGTGTATGTAGCCCAGTCTTACAGTGTAGCCCAGTCTTACAGTGTAGCCCAGTCTTACAGTGTAGCCCAGTCTTACAGTCTTACAGTGTAGCCCAGTCTTACAGTCTTACAGTGTAGCCCAGTCTTACAGTGTAGCCCAGTCTTACAGTGTAGTCCAGTGTAGCCCAGTCCTAGAGTGTAGCCCAGTCTTACAGTGTAGTCCAGTGTAGCCCAGTCCTAGAGTGTAGCCCAGTTTTAGCCCAGTCTTACAGTGTAACCCAGTCTTAGCCAGGTCTTAGCCCAGTCTTAGAGTGTAGCCCAGTCTTAGAGTGTAGTCCAGTGTAGCCCAGTCTTACAGTGTAGCCCAGTGTAGTCCAGTCTTACAGCGTAGTCCAGTCTTTGCATAAGCCAATACTTTGTTTTCTCATTTTGTGTTTCCCAGGTTCAGTGCAGGAGATGAGCCAGATGCAAATCAAGCTACAGCAACTCCAATCTGCCAAGACCATGAACGAAAACATGAACAAGGCCTTGCAGGTTGGGGACATTTTTATGCCTTTTTTTAATGCATTTGTATGCCTTTTCCCCCAAATTGCCTATTATTTGGCAGGATTCCATGCATATACTGCACATGAACAGACTCAACGGCCAGCGGAGTTAATAATATATAATAATACGCCGTTTAGCTGACGCTTTTATCCAAAGCGAGTGTATGTTAATACCTTGACCCTGAGCGCAGAGAACAGAATCATTCCATGACAGAATCCTCGGTAAAGAAGCCGTTGGTAGATTTAAATCGACGAGAGAACGACCAAACATAAGTACCGTCTCTTTTCCATGACGGTACCAAAAAACAATATAATATAATAATATATAATATGCCATTTAGCTGACGCTTTTATCCAAAGCGACTTACATTGCAGTGAGTGCCTACATGTTTTCATTATATACGGTCCCAGCGGGAATCAAACCACAACCTAAGAGTTGTCAGCGCCATGCTCTACCAACTGAGCCACAGACCATGAACAGGGTTGTTGGTAGAGAATTTTAAAGGTGTGTTAAAGGGAGCTAATCCCTCCCTCCCTCCCTCCTGATGTATTAAGGAGGACGTGAATGACCTGAAGGAGCAGATCACTCTGTATGAATCAGCAGTGAAACATGGAGTCATAACGCCGGACACGAACGGGGACTGGGAGAACCAACTGTCAGATTCCTACGTGGACCTGGGCATCAAGAAAGTTAACTGGAAAAACGGACGTCTCCACGGGTATGCAGTGGCACATTTCAGCGTTGCGCCCCTACTTATAACACTGATGATATGATTTGAAGTGTCTGATGGTGGAATAAATATATGTATAATCCTCATCGATTCCATCTAACAGTAATGTTGCGTGTATTTTGTATATGCCTGCCTATGGCCCCTGGTCCGAGCATTGATTACTTTATCTTATGATGACTGATGGATAGATGATTCACTTACCTAAACAAATGTATTTGTCGTAAGTCGCTTCGGATAAAGGCGTCTGCTAAATGCCATGAATGTAAATGTGTATTTTTGAATTGGCAGCGCCGTGCTGGCTGATCTGTCTGACCCCAAGCTGCCCAGAGAGGAGGTGTTGAGAGAGTTGAGGACAGAGCTGCAGCGTTGCCTGGCCAGTCTGAAGGGGAAGAGGCTGAGGATCAGTCAGCTGCAGGAGGAGCTCCAGCTCTCTCAGGGCCGTGTGGACGAGCTGCAGACCCAGCTGGACAGAGACACCATGGTAAGGACCAACACAGACGTGTACAGTACACAAGGTCTGTAACCCTCCCCCCTCCCCTTCAGTGATACCAGCATGGTACCTTCTGTCACTAAGCACCCTCCTGAATAAGTCAATGAGCTTCAAATAGTTTATAGCTTCCTGGTTAAATGTCCTGATTTACCAAATCTAGATATTTCTTTATTGGACTAACAACCAGTTGCCTGGCAACATGCTCCGTTGGTATAACGTAAACAAACCTTTTGGCGTTGGCCTATAGAAAGTGTACCCCTTCATCTATGTACCCCACTCTTCTAATACACCACTCTGACCCATTTTTTACATTTACATTTATCAAAAGCAAAGTATATTTATCTAAAGTAAGTGAATCATCTATACATCAGTCATCATAAGAAACAGTCTATGCTACGACCAGGCGCTATTGGTAGTCACAATGCTAGAAGAAGGAAGGATTACTTTTTTTAAAAATATTATGCTGAATGAGTGTGTTTCTTCTCTCTCCATGTCCTGCAGGTCAGGAAGAACAGTCTGGAGAAGCATCCGGACCAGTCCCACATGACTGCAGCTTCACACACAGAGCTCTTGAGGCTGCAGGAGGACAAACAACGTTTACAGGAACGTGTCGAGGTTGGTTGCTGGCCTGGGTTGGCTTTATCATTTGATCAATTGTCTTATCTGTTTTCCTGTTAACGGAGCACCCATTACCCAGTCCAGGTCTTGCTTTTTGGGGGGTCTGTGGTCCGATGTTAGTTAAAATTGTTTGTATTCTATTTAGAATTGTTCTTGTTGTGAAGCACTTTGTGACATTTGTCTATGTAAAAAGTGCTATACAAATACATTTGATTGATTTCTTTTAATAAATGAGCCTGTTTTGTGATGAATTGTCAAGATGTTTTTTTTTCCCCCCATCTGTTCCCAATCCAGACACTAGAAGAGAGGAACAAGGAGCTGAAACTGGGCGAGGAGAAAGTAAGGTCTGCCAACTCAGAGCTGTGCAAGAAGATGAGGGAGATGATCCAGGAGCTGGACCAGGAGAAGCAGGAGGCCGCTGAGAGGTAGGTTAGCTGTAGAATGTGGGTGGGTGGGTAGGTAGGTAGGTGTGTGTGTGTGTGTGTGTGTGTGTGTGTGTGTGTGTGTGAGAGAGATGTCAGCATTGTATCACATCTCTCTCTCTCTCCTTCCAGCATTGTGACTGCCTATGGCCCCTGGTCCTACCATAGATTACATTGTCTTATGATGACTGATGGATAGATGATTTACTTACTAAAACAAATGTAGTTGTTGCGAGTCGCTTTGGATAAAGGCGTCTGCTTAAATGCCATGAATGTAAATGTAACGTCTCTGTGTACTGATGACGAGTGTGTGTCCCTGATGTGGCGTTCAGGTCCGAGAGGACCCAGCAGCAGTTCAGGGATGATGTGGTGAACCGGGTCCGTGCAGAGCTGACCCTGGAGCACACAGAGCAGCTTGAACTGCTCACAGCTGAGCACCAGCTGCAGATCCAGCAACTACAGTAAGAAGAAGCCATACGGCTCGGCTGCCTCAAATGTAGCCTCAGGATCCTGAAGCTCTCTCTCGTATTCCCCCTATGTGGAGTCACATCCCTCATTCTCTACGCAGATCCAAACTGTCTGAGGTCACGGAGGAGATGCTGACCGTGCAGGAGTGTTACATCTCCGTCTGCAAGGAGAAGGACAGGCTGGACGACAACCTGCAGAGCAGAACGGAGAAGGAGGCCGAGATGAGGGAGAACGAGGTGTGTTGTGCTACGTCTCTCCTTCCTATAAAGACGGCGCGGGAACAGAGGATATCGGTTTTGATATTTGTGGTGTTCTCGTCATTCTCAGCTGAAGATAAGAGAGGAGAGCAGGACAGCGCTGGAGGAGCTGAGGACGGGCCTGGAGGCCGAGCGCCTGGCAGCAGTGACCAGCCTCAAAGCTCTGTGCTCCAAAGAGAAGGAGACCGAGGTCCAACAGCAGGTCCTCTCCCGGGTGGCCTCGGCCAAGGCTACATGGCAGGCGGAGCAGCAGAAGGCAAGAGACGTGTGTGTGTGTGTGTGTGTGTGTGTGTGTGCTCCCTCCAGCTGCTCTCCTGTTGTCATGTGTATGTCAGCTCAGTACTGCCCCCTTATGGACGAGCAATGGTACACCCCTGTGATTTGTTTCCCTTCTTTGTAGATGGAGAGGGCCTGGGCTCAGAGGCTGGAGGAGGCAGTGGAGGAGGCCAGGATAGGGACACACACCGAGACCCTGGAGGAGGCCTCTCAGACAGACCCCACGGAGCCCAGCAGCACTGAGAGCTTCAGCAGGGAGGAGCTGGACTCCAGGCTCAGCGCTCAGAGACTCCGGCTGCAGCAGGAGGCAGACACGGCCAAGCGCAGGGCAGTGGAGGAGGCAGGGAAAAGAGTGCAGAGAGAGCTCCAGGAGAAACACCTAGGGGACATGGCCAAACAGGTTAGGGGCATTTGAGAGTTTGTTTTCTGTTATATTAAGTTATTTGTCATTAATTTATATGGCATGTCCCCTTGTCCCCACATGTCCCTTTTGTGATGTGTTGTTGGCCCTCTGGGAATCATTGTGCTTGGTTCTCTCTGGCAGGTTGAAGGTGCAGTAACCAGGGCTTACAGCCGCTGGCTTGAGGACTTGACATCTCTCCCAGAGTACAAAACCAATCTCCGGAGAGAGCAAGAGAAGTGGGAGAAACAGCAAGACCAACATGTTGAAGAGCAGGTAGCTACAACAGTCACTTTTCAACTGAATTATTTCCATTTCCAATTATTTCTCCATTCCAGTGTTCAGATAAAAAGTAGTGACGTACTTTGCTTAAAGCTAAAGCAGATTGTGATCATTTGTCTCTGAATGTGTCAGCTCTCCCTGGCCCTGAGGGTGGCAGAGGACCGGTGGCAGGAGAGGCACCACAGAGCTCAGCTAGAGGAGCAGGGTGAAGGAGCCCAGAAGGTAGAGGAGCTCCAGGAGGAGGTGGCGTCTCTGCAGAGCCAGCTGCAGCGTGTGAGGGAGGAGCAGGCTGCCCTGCTGAAGGCCGAGCTGGCTGTGGCTAGAGCAGCCTGGAACAGGGACAAGCAGCAGGAGGTCTCCTCCATCCAGACCCGCTACCAGCAGGACCACCGTAACCAGCTGGAGCAGACACTACAGCAGGCCAGGGAGGAGGCCGACCGCCAGAGGAAGGAGTTGACTCTGCAGAAGGAGGCTGAGCTGCAGCAGGCTCTGAGGGCCAGAGAGGAGGAGTGGAGGGGCCTGCAGGAGAGCAAAGGCCAAGCCCAGAGGCAGCAGGGCAGGGAGGAGGCGCTGGCTGAACTGCAGGCTGGACTAGCGGAGGTCCAGGCCCTGCTCCTCAGGGAGACTACCCCCACGGAGCGGCAGAGTGGTGGGGAGGGGAGGAGGGCCAGCCCCACCGCCCCAGAGGGCACCATCAGACATATCCTCCAGTCAACATGCAAAGACATGCTCTCTAAAGCAGTAGCCAAGGCCAAGAGGGAGTGGAAGAAGGTGAGTGTTGTTGAAGGTTGACCTCGGCATAGGTCACCTGAAGTTCGTAACGTTTGTTCACAATTTGTTTGTGAAGTTGCCCTAAATGGGTCTGGTTCTAATCTGTTCCAGACAACAGATGAGGTGTACCGCCATGTTGATATGCTGTACTGCATAACTGTTGATAGTCCTCCCTCAGATAAACACTATCTGTACTCCGAAGTGTCCCTGATCTGACACTGTGTTTATGGACGCGTTTCTCCCTCCTCAGATAGGTGACGACAGGCTTGGTCGTGTGCTGAAAGAAACCCAAGAACGCCACGAAAAAGACATCAACCAGATCCACAGTATGTTAGCTTTCATTTAAGCTTCATCTATTCTACAAGTATTTGTATTCGATGTATCAGGCATTGTTAAAACACATGTTTAAAGTACATTCAGTATAATTAATAACACAAATTATTAAATGAATCAGATTGAACCCCGTTGTATTTAGGAGTAACACGGTTGTTGTTCACACGCGTTCGTTTTCAGACTCTGTTGCGCAGAGACGGGAGGAGGCGCGTTGCGGTAAGCAGTGTGCCGAGACCGTGGGCAAGCTGCAGAAAAGGACCCAGGACCTGCAGAGGCACCTGGAGAAGGCCTGCCGTCAGCTCCAGCACACAGTCAGGGAGAACAAGGCCAGCATGCAGCGCCTCAAAGGTAACTTGGCCGACTTTGCTCACCTTTTTTGGCACCTGCTAGGCTGCATCACCACGGTGCTGAGGAGCTGGATGCAGAGTTTGAGTGAGATTAATGTTGCGTCCTTGTCGCCCTCTCCTTGGCGCTTTAGATGAGCATGCTGACGCCTTACGAAAGGAGATAGAGGACAACCGACTGAAACTTGAGGAAGTGAAAAGATCTTCTTCCAAAGAGTCATCCAGGTGTGCTCACATAATGTCCGCTATGAAATGGTTTGCTCTACTCGAGGCCCGGCATTTCAAAACTTTTAATCTGGATCAGAATATTTTTTTTTTTTTTTGCTATCCAGGGTCAGATCATCTGGCAGATTTTGAGTCGTATTGGGGAAATCAGCCAAATCAACCTGATCCTGGGTAGCAAAAAAATAATCAATCATAATTTTTATCCAGATTAAAGGTTTTGAAATACTGGACCCTGATGACTCCAGTGAGATCTGCAGCGTTCTCCCCCAAAGAATGTAAGGGTGGCACTACTTTTGATAATGCAGTCCGGTGCCATGCAGTTCTAATATCCTGGGGAGAACCCTGGATCTGTATTAAATACATACGTCATATTTGAATGACAATTGAATTGTGACGAGACCAATGATGTAACAATGAATAAACTCTTTACTGCAGATGTTCGGATGATTCGCACCATCTTCAGGCTGGCCTTGAAGAGATGAAGGAGCAATACATGAAGGCTGTTGAAAAAATCAGAGGTTAGTCACTGTCCTGACCTGTACGCCTAATGCAGGCCTTAGGGACTGTGAAGTTAACACACAACTAAAGATTATCCAGGATTATTATTATTATAATTATTTACGAAACTTTGATGACATCAGACTAGCCGCCCATTACATTTATGGCATTTAGCAGACGCCTTCATCCAAAGCGACTTACAGCAAATACATTAGTTTAAGTAAGTGATTCATCTGTCCGTCAGTCATCATAACACAAAGTAATCTATGGTAGGACCATGATGATCACTAACTCCCGTAAAAGCCCTGCCGTTGCCTGGGGCTAAAGTGGGGACCGTGCTGCGCACACACCGCATCCTCACTCTGCGTTTCGTTGGACAGGAGACATGCTGCGCTACCTCCAGGAGAGTAAGGAGCGAGCGGGGGAGGTGATCCGCGTGGAGGTGCTGCGGGAGAGGCAGGACACGGCCAGGAGGATGAGGCGCTACTACCTGACCTGTCTGCAGGAGCTGCTGGAGGAGGGGGGGCAGGCCACAGGGTGAGGGGCCTCTGTGGCTAACAACGCTTAGGTTGGGGGTTTGTTTCCCGCTGGGAATATATATATATATATATATACTGAAAAATGTATGCAGAGGCCTCTGTGGCTCAGTTAGTTAGAGCATGGAGCTAAACAACGCTTAGGTTGGGGGTTTGGTTCCCGCTGGGACCATATATACTGAAAAATGTATGCTCTCACTGCAATGTGAGTCACTTTGGATAAAAGCTTCAACTAAATGGCATATAAATAAATAAAATAAAAAGAGGCCATGCTCATGTCCTCCCATCTGTTCATCCTTCTCTGGTCTGTTACACTAGGGCCAACGGTTTATCCTTTCCTTCCCTCTCTCCCGCAGCGCTGAGAAGAAAATCATGAATGCAGCGAGCAAATTGGCGGCAATGGCCAGAGTGCTGGAGACACCCACCAAGAGGAGATCAGGGAAGAACCACAGCTTACAGAGTAAGTTACTATGTTCAAATGTATACGCTGTGAAAGTCCATACGTCAGGAACTGCAGAATGTAAACACAACTGTTTACAGTTGTTGTTATTTTTGGAGACGGGCAGTAACGTTACGATTGCCTCCAGGGAGTCGAAGCGGTTGCTAATCAGGCTAAGTTACATTTTTAGCTAGTAAACTTTGTTAACCTTTGGGTGAAACTATCCACAGGCAAACGTTGTTAACCTTCTGGCCAAACAGTTTATGACTTACAGACTTTCAAAGTGTATTGGGGGGTGAAAACATGGTGTTAAACATCTAATTAAAAAAAGGTTTTAAAGTTTGTCTTGAATCAACAGGTCCGTCAACAAAGACCGACTCTGCATCTGACAGCAATCCAGGAGGTGCTTCAGGTTCTGCCTCAAATACGAAACACTTTCCTGTAACTCATGTCCCAGAGGCCAGGCCTGGTGAAGAGAGGACTGGAAGGAGCCAGACGCACACTGAAAGTCTTTACAAGACCACTGGAGCAGTGAGGACCAGGGTGAAGGCCCCAAAAGACACTGCATCAAAACAACCCCATGTCCCTCCGGCACATTTCCTCTCACACAAGATGGTGGATCACGCATCCTCAGTTGATGGTTACCATGGTGATTTCACTGCAACCAATGTTACCCTGAGGAACCAGGGTAGAGAGATGTACCTGCAGGGGATGGACTCGGGTCAAGCAGACGACCACTTCACCTCAGAGTCTCTGAGGAAACCCTTCCTGATCCAGGAGCCTCCCGTCAGAGACGACGGACAGAGTGACTGGAGTTCAGTCAGCAACGGCTCACAGGTAGACAGCCAAACCCCAAACCCCGACAGCCAAATCTTCTCCTCCTACCCTGGCAGGAAAATGGAGGCAGTCAAACCCTTCTACCTCGGTGGTCCTTCAACACCTGGTGACCGACGGGGTTTCGGAAGCCTCACCGCTGACAATTCTGACGTGACTGTTTACAAAGAGATAGTGAACATTCCGTCTCACACTAAAGCCTTAACTTTCCCCAGTGTGAAGGCGAGTACACACAGGGAGCCCATCCCTGGCTCTGAGGGGGACAGGCAGCACAGATTGTGTACTAAGAGTCTGTTCTCTGAGCTGAGGCTGTGTCAACAGGACAGTGGGTTTGATAGCCCATTCTCTCACCAGAACTAGAGAGGGGAACGGCGTAGGTTTGAGTATTTCAAGGGCTCATCCTCCCTCAGCTCTTTTGTGAAATGAAAATCATAATTTACGGCAAATGTTTTCAAGAATTGAAGTTCAAGAACCAATGTCTCTACAGTAGGTTGATTTATAGAAGGCCTGTGTGTGCAGTGAGTGCTTAACAAATGATAAATATCTGTCTGTTGATGCAACCCTAGTTTTACATGTTTACCAAATTTCTGAATGTTACAGTTCTTGTGTGCCTTATTTTTTGTTTGTTTTTTTACACCAAAATGTATTGATGCGTGGATTTTATCTCAACATATTGTTTTAAATTCTGTTTTGTGTTTTAATTTAAAGTATTTTATAAGTTTATAAGTTATGCTGTGCATATACATTAAATAAACGTCCCATACTAAATATTTTTTACACTAAATCTCTCTGTGGCTCAGTCGGTAGAGCATGGCGCTAACAACGCTTAGGTTGTGGGTTTGATTCCTGCTGGGACCATATATACTGAAATATATGCACTCACTGCAATGTAAGTCGCTTTGGATAAAAGCGTCAGCTAAATGGCATATTATATATTGTTATATTAATATAATATGTTTTTTGGTACCGTCATGGAAAAGAGACGGTACTTATTATGCAGGTTTTAAGGATGAACCGAAGCAAAAAATGTTTGGTCGTTCTCTCGTCGATTTAAATCTACCAATGGCTTCTTTACCAAGGATTCTGTCATGGAATGATTCTGTTCTCTGTGCTCAGGATCAAGGTAGTAACATACACTCACCCAGGGCTCTCAAGTTTTGAGTTCAGAGTGAGATTTTGTCGGCGGCGGCGGCGGGGGTGGGGGTTTGGTTGGGGTGGGGACGGGGGTCTGATCTGATAAATGACACATAAATTCATACAAATAAAAATATTTATTTAATTCAGCATTTCTTAGTGCAGGTGTTGTTCATTGTAGTTGTTGGTGAGTTAGAGATTCTGGTCCATAATGACATGATTGCATCACGCAATTCCTGCAGATTTTTCAGATGCACTTTCAAGCTGTGAATCTCCCGTTCTACCACATCCCAAAGGCGTCCTATTGGATTCAGATCCGGTGACTGGGAAGGCCACTGAAGAACACTGAACTCATTGTCATGTTCATGAAACCAGTTTTAGACAACTTTTGCTTTGTGACATGGTGCATTATCTTGCTTGAAGCAGCGATTAGAAGACGGGTAAATTGTGGCCATGAAGGGATGCACGTGGTCAGCAACAATACTCAAGTAGGCTGTGGCATTCAAGCGATGACTGATGGGTATTAACGGGCCCAAAGTGTGCCAAGAAAACATTCACCTTACCATTACACCACCTCCACCATGAGAAGGTGTACAGGTGTTCCTAATAAAATGTTCAGTGAGTGTATAAAAAAGCATTAGTACGCCTGTAAGGAAGACGGCCAAGAGAATGCAGGCAGTTTGTCCCGCATCGTGGCCTCTACTTAACACTCGCACGCCCACCTTTAAATCAGATAAATTAGATAAGAGTTGATAAAACCGCTCGTAAACGTGTATTGCATGATCATGACAATCTTGCAGCTCTAACCTAATCATGTTCACATGGATGGTATTCTTGGCGTTTTCTTATAAAAGATGGCCAATATATAATTAGGACCTCCAAAATCGGATAAGCGAAATCTGGAGAGAAAAACTACACACAGACAGTTTCTTAGATTCTGTAAAGAGGCATCCGGATAAACCGTTTATTCTTTTCAATTATGTAACTTACTCGTACTTGGCTGCTGATCATCAGAACAACAGAGTTGCACGAGTCTTATTGAAGCACAGTGGCCTCAAAGAGGGGGCTACTGTTGCACTTTTCCTAGGAAATGAGCCGTTTTATCTTTTAATCTCGTTAGGTTAAGCTAAAATAGGATGTGCCGCCGCATTTCTGAATTACAATATGAGGTCAAAATCATTGTTGCATTGCTTTTCCTGACGTGGAGCAAACGTATTGATTGAAACGTATTGCTGCAGCAGGTATAATATTCGAAGCGTTTACAGTCGGAACATAATACTCACATTCTTCCAAATGTTTGTATATGTTTACCTCTAAAATTACGTAAAATCATTTTCAACGTCTGGTAGCAAAAGTTATGATCTAAATGTCCACAGAGTTAAAAGAAACTGTCATGGAGATCTTGCCAACTTAATTAGAGCAGAACGTTTCTGTATTCATCCTGTCTGACGAATGCCCAACGCTTGGCATGGAGAGCTTAATCGACAAGGTCAGTCAAGCCTCATCTGAGCCATTACCAATTGATGTGAGCTCGAATGTAACATTGGGGAGTCCTACTGTGTACATATACACCAGGTACAACAGCTAGGCTTCTGTTGATTTATTATGTTGAATAAAAGCATTGAAACAGTCATTATGGAAAGTGTTTTTTTTTTTTTTTTGCTCCCAAAGGCAGCAATGGTAAATTATCAAAGACTCTGGGCTATGTCTTTCCTTCAATCCATAGCTGGTGCGTGCTCTAGTGATGTGATCTGTATTAATCTCCCTCTCTATCACACTGCTGGGTTAATTGGATTTACTGGGGCCATCGAGAGAGGTATGACTGTTATCAGCCACGGTTTTCAACTTGATCAAAGTCTGTCTTTGTGTGTCGTGATCTACTCAACAGATGGAAGGGAGAGAATGTGTCTGCCAATGCAGTGTCAGATACTATGACAATGGCACCTTCTATTGATGAGGCAAGTCCCAAGTTTTGTCGTTCATTTTGTAATCTCCTCTGCTATCTGTTCCAAATCGCATATCTAACCTAAGCACAGACCCGCATTTGCATTGAATGTCCAATGTCTTTGTGTTTTGTCCATGACTCCCTAGGTCAGAAGGGTAACCGTTTGGCTGCACTGGCATATTTATGGTCCTACTCGACACTCAATTTGCATATAAACATGTTATTACTGCCAGCGGTGTTCTGGGAGAGCGGACTCACAAATGTCCGCTTTTCTGTCTCTGGTGGCTGCCTCTTCGAATCGTGGACGCAGCTCATTCAAAATGAATTTCCCAGTTATGGCAGATTTCTGACAAACTTACACCCTGCTCCTTTAAAGGGGACATCTGGGATCGGTACATCCAAAATATAACCTTGTTTTACTCCATTGTTTGTAAACAATGTAATTGTAACCAAACATTGTATATCTCATGATCTCACGGATGGTCAGTCTTTGCATCCTTCCATCCATTGGTTAGATTTCTTCAGCCCCATCCCTCAGCTGCTTACCCGAAAAAGTGGTGGGGTGACCGCTTTGTTGATGTTTGGATCCCAGATTGCCCCTTTTAAAATGTCTAGAATGAGTTATCCCTCCAGTGTCTCCTATTCATTTCAAGTATGGTGATTGGTTCTTTGGCAGTGGCCGGTAAGTTCAGGAAGGTGAAGGTGAAGTTGGTGAAGGAGGGATTCAACCCAGATGTAATGATAAACCCACTATGCTTTCTGGATGAGACAGAGAAAATTGACATATCACTAACACAGGAGATATACAACTCAGTTGTATTGGGGAATATCAAACTTTAAAATAATAAAATAATAAAATAATATGATCTCACTGTTTCTCTGGCTCCTTTGTCTGGATCTGTTCTATACCTGTCCTGAGTCTGCCGTCACACACACACACACACACACACACACACACACACACTCACACTAGCCTCCAGATCCACCCTCATGGACAACGACTGTATATGGTCTTACTAATCTCGTCTAGGTTCCCCACGCCGCCCGTCCCACCGCTGGACACTGTGCCCATGACATCATGGTATTATGGCATTATGCCCAGAATAGAACGCTCTGCCTGTTCCCATCTTATCAGATATCATATTGCGAGTTTTTTATTAGTTTATTATGTTACTTGTGTATTTGTCAGGGACCATGTACAACAAGATGTGCAAGATTTGCAAGATTTAGCGAGATAGCATTTATAATTGTTTTGACTGCAATGGTCGACTGTCTGCAATGGTCGATTGCAATGGTCGACTGCCTGCAGCAGTGGGGAAGTCTGTTCAGAGGCCAGTCTGTTCAGAGGCCAGTCTGTTCAGAGGCCAGTCTGTTCAGAGGCCAGTCTGTTCACACCTTTAGGACATGTTGTAAATACTCAGTGGAGTTGGAGAAATGCCATTAACATTTTGTTCCTTTATTTCCCTCTTTTAGATGTTATTTTTTTAGATTTCTCCTGTTCAGTCACTAAGGGATGTTTTATTGATAATACTATCAATTGTGTATGTGCATAGGCCTATTGGAAAATGAATTTGTTTTAAAAAAAAAAAAAGTTTTTTAATGTTTTATTGTATTTTGGTTTTCATCTGTGTATGTACATTTTTTGGGGGGAATAAAAACAATATTGATTAAAGGACACTTTATTAGTGGAATTATGATCTTGAACATAGGTCATACCAATGACTTACAACCCCATTGTATAGATTGTTTGGATATAGATCAGTGGGTCATACCTGTATATCATCAATGGGTCATACTCACCCAATTACCTTTGACACAATAACATACTATTGTAAAATTGTATCTTCTTTTCTAATCACACTCAACTATTGCATTGATTTCCCAACATTGCCTTGATTTCTTCTCATTCAATTCATACTATTATCTTGCAATTTCAGTCAAGACTCAAGAGTGCAAACTCTTTCACATGTCTTACCCAATCCGCGAAGGAATAGTGTGTGGTCACATGAACGCCCTCCTGTACAAAGGTTGAGGTACCTAGTGGTTGCCATGTTCTAAATGTCTTCGAGTTTCGGACACATTCTATCAATGGAGAGTGAGGGGGGAGGGAGCGTGCGTGTGTGTGTGTGTCCGCGGGCCTTCCACCACCATGTTCCGATCATGTTATTGAATAAAACACTCAAACATTGTGTTATGTGACAGAATATAAACTGTTTTCAGTTGGTGCTGCAGATGGAGACAACTTCAGAACCAGTACTAATGAAATGCGGGGTGGGGTATCTGTGGGTGGGTTTCAAAACTGCCTCTGGCAACCAGAAAAAAATGCTCAAAATGGGGAGGAACCAGAATAAATAACGCCTACTGGGCTGCTTCTTATCGTGTTACTTAACTTTGCAATCATTTTCTCTAACTTGTCAGAACTTTTAATTCTCCGCGGCAAATGCAACTATAACCTGCTCCTCAAGATGTACATGTGGTTTACTATTTTAGCCGGATTGGCTATTTTACCCATCATTTTGAAAACGTTATTTCCATACTTTGGCCAAGACTGTTCGTATTTGTTAAGACTTGTTGGACTTGGAATAAGAATGCAAAAATATAAAAAGAAAAAACCCTTCTACAGCATTTTGGACTGCTTTTTGGACTCAGTGAAGAAACATCCCAATAAAACGTTCGTGCATTTCGAGGGCAAAGCGCACTCTTACATCGAGGCTGACAAACAGAGTAACAAAGTTGCTCGAGCACTAAGGACCCACGCCTGCTTGAAAGAGGGGGACGCTGTCGCCCTGTTCTTGGGGAATGAGCCCTGCTTTGCATGGACATGGTTGGGCCTTTCTAAACTGGGTTGTCCTGCAGCGCTCCTGAATTTCAACATACGGTCAAAATCCCTGCTACACTGTTTCTCGTGTTGCGGAGCCAAGGTTCTCATTGCGGCTGCAGGTAAGATTTGGTCTTTTGAGTTACAATAGATGTTTCAATATGTTTTGTGTTAAAAATAATAATAATAAAAAGATATATAACTAAATGTGATCTTTTGCCTTAGCAAGAAGTTTCATAATTTACTTAGGCTGCATTTAATTTGTGTTCTGAACAGGTTTCTAACATTTCACATGAAGGTGCATCAAGAGTTACAGTTCTAATCTAATACATGAACCTGCACTATGCATACGAAGGATGGGTAATATTGTGTAGGCCACCATTAGCCCAAGCCGACCTCACAACTGTACGTATGTGGGCTAGGCCACCACGAGTCACGTGCATACATCACAGGAGCTGAAACTAGGGTTGGGCAGGTATAAGGTATTACCAGGTGAATAAGGTATTTAAGCTTTTAGCGTATATTTCTGTCAATACCGTCCATACCGTCTCCACCTGTATTTTGCCATTATTAAGAGAGAGTTATTAATCATGCAGCATCACAAGGCATGATCAATAACTCTTGTCTGAGGGCAAGGGGTAGAGGAGGTCATCCATCTGACTTTCGGGCTGGTAACGATGGCCAGACGGAGTAGATTTGCTATAAGTTCGAGTCATGTTGAAAATCTGCTAAAAGGTATTAAAAGTATTACTGGTATTGAGAATTCTAATACTGACCCAAGCTTATCTGAAACCCCATCTGTTTTTGCAGAGCTGAGGGACGCAGTGGAGGAGATTCTGCCTGTGTTGAGAGAGAAGGGTATCTCTGTGTACCTCCTGTCAGAGGACTGCAGTACTGAGGGCATCACCGCGATCTCAGACAAGATCGCAGAGGCCTCAGACGAGCCTCTGTCGCTTGACCTCAGGTCGAATGTCACCATAAAGAGCCCCGCTCTGTACATTTACACCTCTGGGACCACAGGTAAGCCTATATGCACAGCCCAAACCACAGCCACGTCACTAGAGAGAACAGGGGCTGTTCTCTCAACGCTTGAGAGGGTGATTTATATTGTCATAAATGAACCACTGTCCTGTTTCCGTAAAGGTCTTCCTAAAGCAGCCCTGGTAACTCACGAGAGGGTCTGGGCCGCATCCTTTCTCCAAGCGGTCTCAGGAGTGACATCAGAGGATGTGTTCTACATCAACCTGCCGCTGTATCACAGTGCTGGATTCCTCATCGGACTGACTGGTGCAATCGAGAGGGGTATGAGTCTTGTGAAAGATTAAGACATTCCTTTTTCTGTCAGCTTGAGTGTCTTGCTGAATAAAGCCATTACACACAGTTGAGGTTCACTTGTGCACACACACACACACACACACACACACACACACACACACACACACACACACACACACACACACACACACACACACACACATTCTTTTGCAATATTTACTTTAGGTTATTCCAATATGTATTGTGTGTTGTACAACAAGTATTGTAAATTAATGTTCTATTAATTAATATTCTCTCCTATTAGGCATAACAGTTGTCCTGAGAAGAAAGTTTTCTGCCTCTCAGTTCTGGGAGGACTGCAGGAAGCACAATGTAACAGTGATGCAGTACATTGGTGAAACCATGCGCTACCTTTGCAACTCACCCAAGGTATTACATTCAACCTCATCTAGTTAAGTCACACACTACTGTTCTGAGAATCATTGAAACTGATGCATGTCTTCAACCTCATCTAGTTAATTCCCCTAATCGATCTTCTCCTCTGATGTTACACAGAGCATGTGACAAACGTGGCAGTCCATAATTCCAATATGGTTACTCTGTGTGGGACTGTAGTTTTTTTTCTTTTAGTTACATTTTATCCATCCATCGTATTGCCTTTGTAATGTGGTCGCAACTCCAGATGACCGAGCAAAGTTAAATTGGAACTGTTCTTTATGTGTGAAAAAGCTGTGGAAACGCCTCAGTGCCATCTACAGTAATTGCTCTGCTTTGACCACCCGCTGTGTCCGTTGAGCTGAAGTTAATTCCCCTAATCGATCTTCTCCTCTGTTTTCAGAAAGACAACGAAAAGGACCACAAAGTGAGGATTGCCATAGGCAATGGAGTCCGGGCGGACATCTGGACAGAGTTCCTGAATCGGTTTGGTGACATTGGTGTCAGGGAGCTGTACGCTGCCACTGAGAGCAACATCGGCTTTGTCAACTACACCAGTAAGATCGGCGTAGTGGGGCGAGCCAACGTTCTCCACAGGGTAGGTGTCGAATGTGGTTATAGTCTGGGTTTAGATAATCCATTACATTTCTATGTCTTTAGGAGGGACAGTCAAGATGCTGCCTGAAGAGATATTAATCAGAAATAATTTGAGAAAAGAACACTCAGGACCGTAACCAGGGTCGATGTTTTACTGAGGTCATGCACAGCCCATGTAAGGGTTCAGGAGGAATCCTTCCCCAGGAGATTTTTTTCCCCAGCTCAACAGCTCGAAACTGCATTTTGGTGCACTCTCAACTACATGCAATGAATGGATCTTAGATGTATTTATTTTTTGGCAAATTTGCTTTTATTTGGGCAACTTCGATAATACCCTTCCCCCAAAATTAACACGCTGTCACAATGCAATTCATTTATATCACAAGAGCATGAATCATTTGATGGATTTGATCATAATTCATTCATCGTGATGCGTTCAGTGGTGTAGCACACTAAGGCGCATACCTCATCATCGTAAGGTCCCTGGTTCGATTCCGGCCATCGACATATCCTGCATGTCATCCCTCCTCTCTCTCACCCATCCGTCCTGTCAATCTCTACTGTCTCTATCCCAATAAAGCAGAAATGCCCTAAAAACATATATAAAAAAAATAATATAATAATAATTAATTCATCTTTTTTCGTGACACTTGAGCGTCTTTCTCCCTCGCTGTCTTCCCACACTCCGCGCCCCTATTTGCGCACACAAGCGTGTAGCCTACATGCTCCAATAGCCGACCAAAACATGGTTTAAAACCCTGAAATGTAACACTATATCGCCTACTTTCACTGGCGGGGAAATTTGTGGAGAAAGTGCCAATGTGTTATTGAGACCTCGCCTGAAGCACGGCACTTTAGATGAAAACAAGTTTTTCAAGTTCTATTTGTGGGCAGGTGAAACCGCAGGAGAGAGAGAGAGAAAAACAAACGGTTTTTGATCACAAACTCGCAAGTCCCACCATGAACTGCAGAATGTATACACATACAGTAACAGGTGACACTTGTCACTTTTGGAGACAGGCCAGACTGGTAGATAATTAAGGGCTGACTAGTAGATAATTATGGGTAAACATGTCTAGTCCCATCCTTTGTGGACTGTTTTGCCCCAAGGTTAATAATGTTACATGTGGTTGTATTTCGCCCCATGGTTAAGTGTGGTTAAGTGTGGTTAAGTGTGCCAGGTACATATTAAAGGTAACAGATTAACTCCTGTCTTTCTGTTGGTGCAGTCACGCTGAACTGACTGTGGACGTTTTGCACCAGAGTTAACAAAGTTTTCAAGTGTAATATTTAAAGTCAATACTTAGTCATTGACTTGTTTTTAGCCTACTGCTAGCAACTGCTTCAACTCTCCTCTAGCAATCGTAGTTAACGTTGCTGCTTGTCCCCAAAAATGACAGTGTGAGTATTTCAAGTTATGTTTACCTAGGCCTATATTCTGCATAGTCGGACTATAGACTTTCATAGCGTATACCGATGATGTAATTCACATATGAAATAAAGGAATACAGATATAATATGGAATATGTATGTCTATGACATCACCAAATACAAAGGCCATGACCTGGGTGTCCTTAATGGTAGTTAAAAAACAATGTATATCTCTCTAAGAGGAAAAACAATCGATATTGCCCAAATGAATATAAACCTTCATAATCTTTCTTCCTCAGAGAATGTTCCCCTATACTGTGATCAAATTCGACATCGAGAAAGAGGAGCCTGTGAGGAACTCCAAGGGTCTGTGCATCGAGGCAGCCAAAGGTCAGTCAGGTATCAGTTGTCTTATGGTGCTGGTGAACCTTTTTCCTTTTTAGACTCTGCGTCTCCCGACCTACAGATAGAAAATGTGAGCAGTCTTGTTTCAGACACTCTCAGTGAGTTAATCAACTGCTATGATAATCAAAGCTTAGTTGCCACTCTAATGTAAACTGCCAATGGCCCCTGGTGTGAGCATTGATTACTCTGTCTTATGATATCTGTTGGATAGATGATTCACTTACTTAAGTCGCTCTGGATAAAGGCGTCTGCTAAATGCCATAAATAAATATATACATTTATTAAATAATAAATGTAATGTAAATATTGTCATTCAAAGTGTCACAATAGGAAAAACATTTATCACACAGATTTTTTTTTCTTTCTTCTTCTTTAAGGTGAGACAGGACTTCTGGTTGGAAAGATAACCAAATTTTCTCCGTTCATCGGGTATGCCGGGAACCGACAGCAGACTGAGAAGAAGAGGCTACGGGACGTCTTACAGAAAGGCGATCTGTACTTCAACACTGGGGACCTGCTGCGGATTGATCAGGATAACTTTATATACTTCCAGGATCGAGTTGGTGACACTTTCAGGTAGGATATTACACTTTGACCTCATCCTCAAGGTTTCAATTATTTATTTATTTATAATTTGTTGTCGGGGCGCTAAGTGGCGTAGCACACTTAATGCACATACCACATAATCGCAAGGTTCCTGGTTCGATTGCGACCCCCGACCTATCTTGCATGTCATCCCTCCTTTCTCTCCCTCCCATCCTTCCTGTCAATCTCTACTGTCTCTATCCCAATAAAGCAGAAATGCCCTAAAAACATATAAAAATAAATAAATAATTGGTTGTCGTTAGTAATGATCTGTGATCGAATAGAATGTCAGTGATCTTCTCTATTTTCAGGTGGAAAGGAGAGAATGTCGCCACAACTGAAGTGGCAGATATTCTAACAATGGTGGACTGCATCGCAGAGGCAAACGTGTATGGTGTCAAAGTTGAAGGTAAATACAGTATGGTCTTACATTACAGTACATACATTACAGTATGGCCAAACATTTGTGTTCTCATGAGAAACAAGTACACATTTGCAAATGGCTCGTGTGTTAAGTTTGTGTTGTGCAGTAAATTAATCTACAGCTATCAAACTGCAGGCTGAATTGAGATCAACTGAGGTTAATGTCATTAGCCTGTGCCTGAGTCTGAAGTGTTTGTCTCTAGGTCATGAGGGGAGGATTGGAATGGCTACCATCACATTGAAAGAAGGGGAAGAGCTTGACTGTGTCGGCACCTTCAAACAAGTAGCAGCCTACCTCCCAGCTTACGCAAGGCCGCGCTTCATAAGAATACAGGTACACTGAGCTTCCTGTCAGTTTGTTGTCATGTTTGATTAGTGTATATATGATGTCTAACCTTATAAATAATCAATAAGTATCTATAATTCATACCGGAGTGCTGGTCCTGTAACACCCACAGCCGTCAAGTTAGAGATCAATATTATCTTGACATATACTCTTCTTTTTAGGACTCCTTGGAACTGACTGGAACGTTTAAAATGAAGAAAGTGAAGTTGGTGGAGGAGGGGTTCAACCCGGCGGGAATCCAAGATCCTTTGTACTTCCTTGATCCAGATAAGAAGACATATGTGCCACTCACAGAAGAGATTTACACCTCAATATATTCAAGGGAAATCAAGTTATAGAGTCGGAATGGAATTTAAGTATAGGGTAAATGGTAATTTCTTTTAAAATGCATTTAATGCTGCATGTGGACGAAATGTCTGGAATTTTTGATGTGTTGTAAAACAGGGAATGATAATACTGTAATAATGTGATTAACCAGTAGCATTTTTAAACTAATCTCAGGGATAGACTTGATTTTGTAACATAATATGATCATGTTTCAGATGTAATATTTTGTTTGTTATCATAAAACTGTACATTGTTACGCTTATATATATTTTAGAAGTTAAATGGAGGGTGCCAAGGTACTACGTTACTTACAGTACTACAGTACGGTAATAAATAATACACTTCACAGTTTTAAGTATAGTATATTTCACAAGGTAAATAAAGCTTTTGTGAACCATACTGTTTTTCATGTCTTCACTTCCCATACAGTACTATATAGGATGTGATATATCAGTTAAAAAAATTCAAAATTATTAATGGGGGCCTTTAATCAGCAACCTTTATCCAACACATATAAGCACACAAGTAAAGGAACAATTGCATGTCAAATATTACCCCTCCAAACCCCCGCTCACCGGCTTTTTTTCCCAACTTCAGTCAAACAACCTTTTGACGCACTTGATTTGATTTTGACAACTGCTCCCAGCTACATCTGGCCATTAAGCTGTGGTGATTGGTGTGTCCCTTTGGACCCTAGTGGGGTCATTGGGACCCGCTCTGATTACACTGGACTATTCCTAGCACTACAAACCGTCAGCAGGGGGAGGCTTGTAGAGGTAGAAGTTGGAGGATGGGCCCATTGTAATGCATGGAATGGAGCGAGGAATTGTATCAAACACACGTTTGATAACATTCCTGATTCCATTCATCCATTCCATGCGTTACAATGAGCCCGTCCTTCAATTTCTACCTCCACCAGCCTCCAGTGATCTACAGTACACGAACTGTTTACACACATGCCGAGGCTTGGAGACACAGGAATAATATTGCAATGTGATTTGTAGATGATTGAAAAACTAATCCTGTCAGTGCCAGTGGATTGTGTCCCTATGATTGATAGCTGTGAAAGGACTCTGATACCTGTTGTGCAAGACATACCTTTGACCCTTTTGCCTTTTACCTCACCCCTTCTCACTAACTGACACTCCTGTTTCACCATCATCAACTGAAGTTAGGTCGCAGAATCAGTGACGGTAGAAATCAATGACAGTAAACCAATCGTTACTTTAAAAATGATTTTATTTATTAATACAGTGGTATACTTAGAAATGTGTTGCAAAGGAAAAAAAACATTTAACGAAAAAACAAAATAAATAAAAAGAATGTCAGCCACACAGGAAAAGAAAGTAGTGTTGGATTGAAGCAGTGTTATCATATCAAAAGAAAATAATGCTGATGTGCCATAATAAATTGTCTATTAGTACAAAAATACATTTCAGGGCACACAATACAGCATCCAGTATCACAAAGAAATGAAGGGACCACTCTTCAAAGCAGACCCCTCTGGAGTACAGATCTTTTAAAATTATTTAAACCAAGCACTTTTCTATTTTGTAAATAAGAATAAAAAGTTTTCTGACTGTTAAAAATGCCTTTAAGTAGTGTGTATATGTTGGTAGAAAAGTTGGATTTATTACTGCTTAGGTCAGTTCCAAGGCTCAGGGGTATAACCAGAATACAAACATAACCAATGTAATCGCTTTTTCTTTTTTAAGAAACATTTTTTTCTCTTTTATACAAAATAACAAAGATGTACAAAAGTTCATTTACAGAGAACCAAGGCCATATGCTAGCATTATGTACAGCCACAATTTAAACATTTTCTAGTGTTTTTGTATTTCCTCGGACTTCATATGCATAGCAGTAAAAGAAAGCATACCTTTTCATCAGCCTCAATTATTCTTGTGTGCTAAATCCAAGTTCACTGGTATAGCTAATGGGTTAAAATGCAGACAACTTTTTATTTCTTCCATAATTGATCGCTGCAACTTAAAAGATCTGATGTTTTTAAGTTTTACTGAAAAGTTAATATGCAGATAAGGCATCACTGCTTGCAGTGTAAGATGGGCATTTTGTGTGTTGAACTTAGTAGTAGCAGGCTTCTGAACCTGAGTCAAAGCACATGCATAGATCTCTAGACAGCAGGAGTTTGTAAAATCAAGTCAGTACATTTATCTACGGTAAAACATAGCTACAAATGATCAATTCTTAACATAGAGAGAGCCCATTTGACAAACAGGGGCATTCACAATGCCATTAACTTGACCTTCATTCTTCATACAGTATTTTATTGTTTTTAATATCTTCGTGATGCCTACAGTACATCTCCCATCCTCCTTCATTAGTTGGTTGGTCTCAGCATTTCCCAAGTCCTCAGAGATCCTTCATGACCACAGACCTCGCAAACAAAAAAGTTTTGCATATACCAACTTTTCTGTTTGTGAGTGCATAAGTAAAATTCCCATTGCAATACACAATGAATTTTTTTTTGTTAAAAAAATTCTCCTTTTTCTTGCACTTGCTCAGACTTTATTATTATTATTATTATTTTCTTTTTTTAAAATTGGCTAAAAATGTCAAAACGAGATTATTCAGTCTGTGGCACTGGTCATGCATTCCAACAACAGTTCCATTTTTATATATTTTGTTTTTAGTTTCATTTTTTGCAAGCCTTAAAGCACCAACAAAAATTAAAGAACAAAGAGCACAGCACTGGGGATGCTGGGCTCCTCCCACTCCTTGGGTTTGTTTGGGCACAGTAAACAATGTGAGAGAATCAAGTTCAGACTGTGCCTCCGCTGTGGAAGAGGGGGGCACAGGGGGGGGGGCAACGGCTGTCCCCTGATTTTCACATTCAGTAACAGACCAGCTGTTGCCCTCTTCAGAAGTGGTCGATGAGCACAGACACGCAGTTGGCGCCCACCAGGTAGTTGGGGTCTCCTGGGAGAGATTTGTTCTGCCAGGTTTTGGGGTCACCTGGAGGATTTAAAAATAGGTCCAGTGTTTAAAGGGCTTAATTAACTGCATATACTGTAAATAACTAAATCATCATTTCATTGTTGATATTCTAAAATTGAAATGTAAATGTACATGTTTATAACGTAATGTAAATACAGGATATGATTAATAACATAACATCTTAACACTACTGCCTAAAATAATTGGTATTATGAACTATTGCCCATGTTCTGTATACATTTTCAGCTATAAACATAAGCCTTTAAAATGTATTGGCAATATGTAAATTAACACTTGACTAATTCCTCATCCAACTACTGATACAAACAAGTATGTGAACGTTGAATATGTTGAAAGAGACAAAAAAAGTATTAGCAAAATCCCCTAAAAGCAAATACATGTAGTGGAAATGATTGGAATGTGGAAACCAGGAGGAGATGAGATGACTTAAGTGGAAGATGAGCAAGCGAAATCTCTCCCCAGTGACCCTCATTACATCATTACACCATTAATCATCCAAAAGACCCCCAAAAGACCCCCAAAAGGACAGAGAGAGGACAGCGTACCCGACGAGGAGTCGGAGGATTTTAGAGCAAAAGACCAACCGTCAGGGGTCATAGACGCACAGTGAGGTAAGCGCAGCTCCACGGGCTTCAGGAACTTGAGGCCGTGAGGCCCACACATCACCAGAGGGCTGAGTAGTGTTTCTCCTGCATGGACACGTTGAGGAAGAGGACAGGGTGAGGAATACTGGCCACTGGGCAGCAGGCATCACATCACAACAGTTACTACATTGGTATCAACAAGAGTCTTTGGTTTTTTATTTATTTATTTATTTTTTATTATGTTTTCTTTATATATACACATTTGTTTTGTTTCTCCCCGTTTACTCTGTGTATGTACTGCATATATGTCACCTTATATTGAGTATAATAATATATACTGTAATTGTTCCCCAAAAAAACAAGAGTCAACCTCTACGTTTTAAACTTGACAACCTCAGTCAGAACATCCTTACAAATTATGTGGAGTAAAAAGTGCTGACATAAAAAGAAAATGTTTGATAGGACGGAATTCAAAGTAATTCAGCCTCCGTTTGGAATCCATTCCCCCAGGTTGAGGCGCACTGGGGGCGTGAGACGTACAGACCTTTCTCCTTGTCGAGGGGGGGCAGGATGCTGTTGTCCCGGCACACCTTGAAGTAGATCTCCTGCTCCACGCTGTCGGGGATGGCCCCCTGGGGGATGATGATGCTGACGCCCGTCTCGATGGAGCTCAGGACCCCTCCGTTACAGTTGAAGATCCCTCGGGCTGTGGCCACCACCGTGTGCCCTTCATCCTCATCGTCATCCTCCAGCGCACCGGGGCTAAGGGACAAAGGAGCGCGGTTAGAGTCATCAGTCAAAACGCAGAGGGGGGAGAGTGGAGGAGGGGAGAGCGGAGAGCGAAGGGGGGAGAGTGGAGAGTGAAGGGGGGAGAGCGGAGGGGGGAGAGTGGAGAGTGAAGGGGGGAGAGCGGAGGGGGGAGAGTGGAGAGTGAAGGGGGGAGAGCGGAGGGGGGAGAGCAAAGGGGGGAGAGTGGAGAGGGGAGAGCGGAGGGGGGAGGGGGGAGAGTGGAGAGCGGAGGGGGGAGAGTGGAGAGCGGAGGGGGGAGAGTGGAGAGCGGAGGGGGGAGAGCAGAGGGGGGAGAGCAGAGGGGGTAGGGGGAGGGGCTCAGCTAGGAGCAACACATAATTCATAGAGGATACAGGAACAGACCAGAGCCTGCAGTAAGGTCCCTAGGAGGAGGTCTTAGCTGTGTTTAATTAGTACTCTACTAGTCTCAGAACTCTACTCGTACATGTGTAATTATTCTAAGCTGTGGGTCTCTTCCCCCCCCCCCCTCCCCCTCCCCCTCCCTACCTGACAGGGATGGCCTTGGGGATGGCGTTGACATTGTTGTGCTGGTACTTGGGCCTGTTGTCCATGGTGCGTGTGAAGGTGTCCAGGCCGCTGTCGTGGTCCAGGGGCTGGGGGGAGAGCTGGGGTTTACTGATGCTGCTACTGTTGTTGTTGACCACGCTGGGCTTGCTGATGAGGTCTGCCTTAGGCTGTGTCTCGTTCGGAAGCAGGTTGTGGTTGAACTTGGGGCTCTCGAACTTGCGCTCGAAGGGCCGGGCCGAGCTGGTGTAAGGCTTGGGGACGTAGCGGTTGTAGCTTTGGGGGGTGGGGCCGCCCAGCGTTTTGGGGGGCGCGTCAGTGCCGTTGACGGGGGACTTCTCGGGGAGGCCCCGCGGGGGAAGGTAGTTCCCTTGGGCGGAGTCGTCCCAGTTAGGAGGCCTCAGGCCCGCCACCTCAGGCTTGGGGTTGGGGGAGCTGAGGGGGTCGGCCAGCGAGTTCACTGGAGACACACAGGGAGACGGATATGAGCACCTCCAAACAGCCTCAGCTCAAACACACTACTGCACGCGCAAATGCTTTTAGTAGCTACAAGTAGATCCCGAGTGAATTCTCATAACTCATAACATAATCTCGCATCATGGTCATATTGAGAATTCACCCTCAGTTTGACCTCAATGACTAACACATTCACAGTGAGCGCTTGTTAAGTGTACAGCTGTGGATACCAAGTGAACTCTACTAGACTAAAGCTTACAAACTGTAATATAATTTGACATCATATTTATACTGAGAGTAATTCACCCTTAGTTGAACCTCAATGACTAACACATTCAGATTCATCTTATTTCCAGTAGTTGCGCCAGGATTTGAATATTGGCCAGGTCAGACACATTCGTGGGTGAGCCAAAAATGTCTATATTTTTTGGTCTAGATAATGTTGGTTTATAAATGACTTTAGCCTATCCTAGACCGACGTTATAGCTCATAGATGTTAGGCTATGAATCAAAGAACAAAGATCTCTCATCAGAAATGAGAATTGTAATCAATGCAGATGTTTGATATTCTGTACAGGCAATGCTACAACAATACATTAAAAAGAACAATGACTTACAATTCATTGCAAGTGTAGGCTAATTACGTTACTATCAATTATGATAAATGCAACATTTTTGGGCGGGCCAGTGAGCAAAGTGGGTGGGCGTAGGCCCAACTAGGCCCAAGTGTGCAGCCACCATTGCTTATCACATGTACCAGCTATTACATTTACATTTATGCCATTTAGCAGACCCATTTATCCAAAGCGACTTACAACAAATACATTTGTCTAAGTGAGTGAATCATCTATCCATCGGTCATCATAAGAAAAAGTAATCTATGCCAGGACCAGGGGCCTGCTATTGAGCTACTGAGACACCCGTGGGTGTTGTCCTTACCGTCATTGGTGGTGAGTTTAGGAAGCGTGTTGGGTGGGATGGCGGGGCCGGGGGGTCCGTACTGGGAGGAGGGACTGATCTGAGGCAGGGGCTCATACCTCTTCTCCACTGGACTCACCTTCTCCACAGACTCAGCCCTGTAGCAGACACAGACACACACACAGACACACCCACACAGGTAGACACAGATACACACACAGACACACCCACACAGGTAGACACAGACACACACACAGACAGACACAGGGTTAGTTGAGACCTCAGGCAAACACCAGACAGCAATCAGCCATCGGCACAAAACAGCGCAATTCACCATTTGTAGCTACCATAGGATCATCTTTCTTTTTTTTTTTTCCATATGTTTTTTGGGCATTTCTGCTTTATTGGGATAGAGACAGTAGAAATTGACAGGAAGGTGGGAGAGAGAAGGAGGGATGACATGCAAGATAGGTCGAGGGTCGGAATCGAACCAGGAACCTTGCGAACTACGTGGTAAGCGCATTAGTGTGCTACGCCACTAAGCGCCCCCCCATAGGATCATCTTAAAGGTCAACGGGCAGACAGACACTTGAGACAGGGGCCAGGGAATACACACAGTGGCATCCATTGTATGTGAACACATATTCAACTTCAGAGCCCCTGTGCTGGTTTGGAACTAGGAGGCGGTGGCTTTACCACCATGTCACGACCACGATCGTGTGGAGGTGGCGAGGTGAGGCCTGTGGTGTTGTACAGCGTACCTGTTGTAGGGGTACGCCAGCTGGGTCTGTGGCGGTTTGGCCAGGTCGTGGAAGCGGTTGATCCCGGGGCTGGGCTGGCTCATGGCCTTGCTGTCAAAGCTGCGCCGGTCAAAGTAGGACAGCTGCTTTCTGTAGTACTCCTCATCCTCGTCCGGGTCATAGTGGTTGGAGCGCACCAGGTCATCCAGGGGTTTAGACTGGGGCTTCTGGGGCTCAGGGGCCCTGAGGGGGGGAGGCAGAGGGGGGGGAGGCAGAGGGGGACTCGGGGTGAGAGAGGAGCGGACATACACGGATCAAACATGATAGAGGAAGAGTCTAGAGATACAGGTAAAATATTCACCAGAGATAATGTTCAACAGATAATGTTCTACAGCAGTGCAGGCTGGTGGAGGTAGAAATCGGAGGACGGGGTCATTGCAACGCATGGAATGGAATGAACCCATGCGTGTGTTTTGATACCATTCCTCATTCCATTCCATGCATTACAATGAGCCCGTCCTCCGATTTCTACCTCCACTGTTCCACTCTACAGAGGAATCCCATCGCTGTACTGGATCCATCTTTATTTTACTGCATAGCTACACTGCAGCCGGTGTCCTCTAGGGGGCGCTGTGACACTGACGATGATAAATGGACCGTGTGTGTGTGTGTTTCCTCTGAAAGGAAAAAATCTCACCGTCGTCCTTCACCCACCTCTTACTCAGTGCAGAGGGGCTGTAGTGTTTGGTGGTTTACCTGTAAGTGGGCTTCTCCTGCTCCAGGTTGCTGAGGGAGTTGGCTTTGAGCACAGGGCCGGGGGCCATTACTGGTTTCGGGGCATCTGCAGGCTGTAGCAGAAGAGAGAGGGTTGAAACTTAAGTATTTTCCAATTACACACACATCTCACATCGAGTTACCAACTCATTTATATTAGAAGTATTTTAGCGTTTCACTAATAGATGCATGCTTGTCTTGGGTGTTGTGTGGTTGTTTGGGTACCCTACCCTGAGAACTGTGGAGTCCCCTGCCTCCTTGGCCCGGTCCACGGACACAGAACGTTTGTTCTCAAACATCTTGACCCTGTTGAGGACCGACTGAGGCTTCATAGCCGGGTCGTCCTCGCGGTGCTCCCGGGGGAAGGGTTTGGACCCGCCAGGCTCGCCTGGGGAGGCCAGGGCTTCTGGTTTAGGAGGAGGCAGGGGGGGGTCGGAGTTCATGACAGGCTCGTGCAGTCCTTGCTTGTACCCCCTGTTTGGAAGCCCTGTGTTGTAGCAAGGTCTCGGGGCCGAGTCCCCGTAATACTGCTTTGGGGGGTCTGGGGATCGGGGGGAGTTGAGGGGGAAGATGTGGGGCTCTGTGTCGTAGGGGGAGCGGGCGTCGTAGCCTGCGGAAGGTGGGGGCGGCGGCTCGTCGTAACGCATGGGCCCTGGCTTACTGTGGCGAGGCCTGCCATCGTAGCCCACCGGGGGAGCCTCGTCGTAGCGCTGCTGAGGGGGGCTGTAGTCCCTCACGGGGCCGTCCTCGTAGGGGGGCCGGGGGGAGTAGCCCAGGGGTTGCTGGTGGCCTGGCTGGTAGCCCGGGGGCTGGGGCGAGGTCTGCTGGTCGTAGTGGGGCCACTGCTCGTCGTAGTGAGGCACGCGGTCAAAGTTGTGAGGCTTTGGTTCGTAGCCCCCGTCGTATCCGTAAGGCGGGTGGTCATATTCGCGGTATGGCTGTTTGTCCTGGTACGACGGCTGGTGGCTGTAGCTCAGGGACGGCTTCATGCCATGGTTCACTCGAACAGGTTCCTCCATGCTGTAAAGATCTTTCTTGTACATCTGGGGAGGGGGGCGGGGGGGTTGGTGTGGAGGGGGGGGGCAATTCAAAATGGGAACATCGGTCAACGCGGTCATTGGGAAAATCATCGATTCTTTTTAGCTCAGATCAACGTATTTCTTTTTTAATTTGTTGATTGAAAGGGAAACAGAAAACAATCCCCACAACCAGACAGTGTAGGATGGATGAAAGACAAAAAGGGCTGCTGAGAGTAAAATCAAACCTTAGGGGACCGAACATATGAATTAGATACAAGCAATAACCAAACAATTCAATTGAAAAACCCCAATACCAACGAACCAAACAAACAAACATCAAGTCAAAGTGCAAGTACACAAGCAGACCTCTGTCAATTATTCAACACCAGTTCTGAATGCATGTTTGACAAAAAGCCTTTTATCGACTGAAAATGTCCACATTCTCATCTCCAAATCATAGGGCTTTTTTTTTGTTGTTGTTTTTTTAAAAAGAGTTTGTACATTTCTTAAAAAGGCTTAATTTCAAACGTGTGATGTGTAGCCTGTGGACAGCACATCTAGTTAGAACAGTACTTCCTATGGAAGAAGCTCAGGAGTTAAAAGTCTACATGTCAATACTACAATTGAGAACATTAATGCGGTGCTTAATATGCAAGTTTAGGCTTTTCCATAGGGAGAATCGTTGTGACAGGGTGTGACACCAAGAATACTGTCTGCAGGTTAGCTTTCAACCAACATGCAACCAACATTCACAGTTTGCATCTTATGCAATTACTGCTACTAACTGGCACTACAACATTTACATTTTACCACTACTACTATAACCACTACTACTACTACTACTACTACTACGACTACTACTAGTGCCACTGCAACAGTGCTACTACTGTTCCAACTACAGAGAAGTTAAGCTGAAAGGAACCCAAAACATTAGGAGGCCATGCAAGAGGAAGTAATTAAAGGCAACAGTTTAGGGGCTGGTTCTGGTTGTCCTCATCCAGGTCACATGACAGGAAGGACACAGATGCACCAGTCCCCCCCCCTGCTGTCCCAACCCACTGTGGCGCATGTGTAGTCGTACCAGTCACACATTCTCTCTGGGGAGGTCAGAGGCACACAGTGGGCTGGCTCGGTGGGCACACAGCGTGGGCAGATCATGCAGAGAGCGGAGTGGAAAGCGTGTGCGAGAAGACAGGCAGTTAAAACAGCAGGCTGGGGGTGGGGGCAGGGCAGGGCAGGGCTGGGCAGGGCAGAAGCCCAGGCCCGGTCCAGGTGGCTGGTTGAGGAGGCAGCAGTGGGGTGGGTACCTTTGGTTCTGGACCGGGCGGCCCTGACAGGTGGGGTTCGTGTGGTGGTGGGGGCTGAACTAGCTCAGGGGTGGGGCTGCTAAGTGTGTCAGCCTGAGGAGCTGCAGCTGCAGCAGGCGCCTCCTCTAGGTTCATACCCTCTAGCTGTACAGGCTGCTCAACAGCAGGGGGCGCTGCCACAGCCGGGAGCAGCGAGGGCATGGCCAGAGCAGCCTCAGCCTCAGCCTCGTCTTGCTGTGAAGTATCGTTATACAGAGACATTTATAACACAGGCTGCCAAGTAGAGCAGTACACACTCACACTACAGCAGTCTCTCTCTCTCTCTCTCTCTCTCTCTCCCCTCTCTCTCTCTCTCACTCTCTCTGCATACCTCCTCCACTCCATGTTCCTCCTCCACCTTCAGTTGAATCATTTTAACACACCAGCCAAAGACCATACCAGCAACAACAGTCAGAACTGTTTGCTCTATCATGTACATAGTTTATAAAGCATCACATGAGGGTTTTTATCTTTTACTGAACAGGACATACAGGATATATATATATATATATATATATGTATATATTTCAACAAAGGCACAAACATCACACACTGAACAGAGAGATGTTTAGAGAGAATAACCTCTCTGTCTTTGCAGCCATATTAGGCTTGTACTGACGACCTTGCCTCCATCACCCGCCAGGGAGCAGCCTCTGGAGGCCGGCCCGCATGCCCCCAGCTCTACACGTTACCTGCTGCGGAGCGGTGAGCATCTTGAACCCGGCGGGGTCGATGCGGTTGGCAGGGTCGGGCGGCACGGCGTGCTGGTATCCGGGGTAACCGGGGGCGTCCTGGATGACGGGCGGGTCTTCTCGCACGGGCTCGGAGGAGCGGGTGATGGCGGGCTCCGTGGGCAGGCCCACCTCGTCATTCAGCGTCTCGTCCAGCTCCTGGTCGGTGTAGGCCCCGCCCTCCGTGTCCGTGTCCTCGTAGTCGGAGGTGTGGCGGCTGTCTGTGCTGTACATGGAGTACTCGCTGCCCGGGGCTGACAGGTAGGACAGGCGGTCGTCGTGGATGTCCAGGTCATCGTCTGGAGCTCCGTCCGCCTGAGGGGGGAGGGGAGGAGAGGAGAGGTAAAAATAAACACCACATGCTGAGAAGCACTAATGAGTCTCCCTCCCCTACGGTGGCAGTGGATCAGTGGAGAGCGGTGGAGGTAGAAGACAGAGGAAAGGCTCATTGTAGTGCATGGAATGGAGTACAGAACGGTATCAAATACATGTTTGATATTCCATTCCTCATTCCATTATACACTACATGATCTCTTTTACACTACAATGAGCCCGTCCTCCGATTTCTACCTCCACTGAAGTGGATGTATGTACACAGTTGGTTACTGTGAAATTACAATGACCAGGTGAATGTGTTCCTCACCTTGCCCTCGGACACCCAGACTAACTGGTTCTGCTGCTGCTGGATGGTCTCCTTCAGAGCTCCGTACCAGCCGTCATTCATGTTGTTCATGTTGATGGTGGCTGGGAAGAGGGAAAGGAGAGACGTTAGAACAGTCACACTTTTACATTTACCATGTTTATCCTGACAATGAGCCAATGAGGCCTTGACCAAGATTTTATAAGGGATGTAAATGTAACCAGGGGAGGCCGGTGGAGGCGGAAATCGGAGGACGGGCTCAATGTAATGCGTGGAATGGAATAAGGAATGGTATCAAACACGTGCTTGATACCATTCCTCAGTCCATTCCATGCATTACAATGAGCCCGTCCTCCGATTTCCGCCTCCACCAGCCTCCCCTGACTGTCTCCCTCCCCTACGGTGGCAGTGGATCAGTGGAGAGCGGTGGAGGTAGAAGACAGAGGAAAGGCTCATTGTAGTGCATGGAATGGAGTACAGAACGGTATCAAATACATGTTTGATATTCCATTCCTCATTCCATTCCATGCATTACAATGAGCCCGTCCTCCGATTTCCGCCTCCACCAGCCTCCCCTGACTGTAACCCCTCACGGAACATCATGTTAACCACTCCTCTTCCTGTCCCCCCCCTGGGCCCCCCCCCTCCTCCTCCTCCCCCTCCTCCCCCCCCTCCCCCTCTCTACTCACTGGTGAACAGGTGGTGGTTGTTCTTCCTCAGTTTGAGGGCCCGCTCATACAGCTTCCTGGCGCTCTTCCTCGACTCGGAGCACAGCCTGGTCCTCATGTTCTTCACTCCCTGCTTGTTGTCAGGGTTGAGGAACACCACGATGGGGTACCACTGGGCGTAGTTCAGACGGTCCACCGCGTTGGGGGTGATGTCAAGCACCGCGTGTTTGTCCTACAGCAGGCAAGAGGCGTGAGGGACGAGGGAGAGAATGGATGAAGAAATGCCACAACACATTTTGGAGACATCATTGTGTGTCATCATGTTCTCGTCATAATGTTTGATGGTTTTTTTAAATACACAAATGTGGTGTCGTGTCAGTGGAGGTAGAAATCGGAGGACGGGCTCATTGTAATGCATTGAATGGAATGAGGAATGGTATCCATTCCATGCATTACAATGAGCCCGTCCACCGATTTCTACCTCCACCAGCCACCCCTGGTGTGTGTGTGTGTGTGTGTGTGTGTGTGTGTGTGTGTGTGTGTGTAGGTGAAGGCAAACTCACTCTGTCGATGATGGTTTTGATAGTGTGGAGACGGATGATTCCTGAACTACGCTGGTCTGTCCCCGCATCTCTAGGTTCACTCTCTGGAAGACATGAGAGGACGGGACGATAAATAATAAATAATAAATAAATAATAAATAAATGCCGTTCAGCTGACACTTTTATCCAAAGCGACTTACACTACATACATTTTTCAGCACATACGAAGCTGTTACGGTTACAGCATAATAGCTTCAGCATATAAGATTATCACTTTTACATGAACACCAGAGACTAGACCGTTATTACTAGACCATTCATGGAATTCATACCAATCAGAGCATCTGAACGTCTAATCCTGACTGCACTGAACAAGGTACTCACTTGCAAGCTCAAACAGGTCCGTCTCTTCTCGCGAGAGTTTCTCCCGCGCCACGTCTGCGATGGGCCCAAATATCACCACAGGCCTCAGGAAACCAGCTAGAGGAAAAACACAGGCCAGTATGGAACATTAAACAACCTTCTAAAAATAAAAATGAATAAATATATATATTTTAAAACACAACCCTGGTAAAAACCACAGAGAATTAAACGGGGCAAGTTCCTCACCCTCTCTCAGCACCACCCTCTCATAGGCGGGGAACTTGGTCTGGACGGGCTGGGCGGAGAGGTCCTCTCGGCTCTTCCTCAGGTTCCTCTTGGAGCTGCGCAGACCACGGAACCTCCAGAAGTCGGCCCTGTCGCCCCCTGCTGTCTTGGGGAGGGTGTACTGCACACTGGACAGCTGCTCCGCCCTGTAGACCAGGGAGAGAGAGAAAGACACAGCTCTCAGTACACACACACACACACACACACACACACACACACACAGAAACACACAGACACACACAGAAACACACACAGACACACACAGACACACACGCACAGAAAAACACACACACACACACACCTCCGAGGGCTTCCTTCAATGTGTCTTTGCACTAAACTTGGCACCGCTAACATTCACACTGCCAACACAGAAGCACTTACATGGCAATGATAATCATAACAAATCTGGTTAAAAATCTAAATAGGGACAATGTCACTTTGGAGTGTTCAGACAGATTAACTGATGTTGTCCCACTATTTCGTTTTATGTAACAACAAAATCAGTACGGCAGACAAACACAGACACCACAGATGGAGTGAAGGAAGTGTTCTAAACCTGTGGATGGAGAGCAGTGGTGGAGAAACAGTTGGAAGAGCATTTGAATGGATGACTTTAGTCATTTGTTTAGCAAGGCCTCTATACTTTTACTTAAGTATGACTTTGGACTTTTTTTTTTTTACACCACTTGGTTTTAGGGAACAGCAGGGAGCAGACATGGAGATGTGGAGGAGGAGCTACCGTAGGATGCTGTCATCGTGGGCAGCACTGGGCACAGGGGCATCGGAGGGGCTAACCTGTTCTTGTTGGGGATGATGCCCCTCTCCACCTCCTGGTGGTTCTTGCCGATGCGGATGGCCAGCCAGGAGCCCAGCTTGCCGTTGTAGAGGGTGTCCACCACGCGGAACACCTCGCCCTTGTTGAAGCTCAGGCCGTACGGAGACTCCTTCTCGTACTCAAAGTGGGTCCGGATGTAGAAGGAGTCGCCCACGTCTGACTCCACGATCCGCCGGTACACTGGACAGGACAGAACCAGAGTCAGATACGGAGGGAGAGGGGGAGGGAGAGGGAGGGAGGGAGGGAGGGAGAGAGAGAGAGAGAGAGGAAGGGAGAGAGGGAGAGAGGGAGAGAGAGAGAGAGAGGGAGGGAGGGAGATAGAGAGAGAGGGAGGGAGGGAGATAGAGAGAGAGGGTGGGAGAGAGAGAGAGAGAGAGAGAGAGAGAGAGAGAGAGGGAGAGAGAGAGAGAGAGAGAGAGAGAGGGAGGGAGGGAGGGAGGGAGGGAGGGAGGGAGGGAGGGGGGGAATGAACAGTAGAATAGAATCACCACTTGTTTTATCACTGTTGGCTTATTTCTTATTCATCTGGTCTCCTCTCCTCCCCTTTACTCACCATCCTTCTTCTTCTGGGCCAGAATAGTGACCTCTTCTCCTTTAGGGAGGTCCAGGAGGAACAGCACCGCCTCTTCTCGGATTATATTTGCAAAGTCTACATTATTTACCTGAAAAGAGGGAAGGAAAGGAGTTTTTTTCCATTATATACACATACATTTAGCTGACACTTTTATCCAAAGCGACTTACATTGCAGTGAGTGCATAATTTTTGCAGTATATATGAAGTATATATTCTTTCAATGTTTTGAATTGGGTGTGATTTGCAGATTCTACAATGGGTGACCCCACAACACTGTCATGTGGTTTACAGAAAAATCATCTTCATCAATGCTGAAGACGCTGTTGTTCACAGGTGCCCTGGGAATGCCTCTCTCCCGTCCGTGAGACGTAGGCTCCCACATACAATACGAGTGTAAATAGTGTCAATCCATACACGTCTACATGTTGACACAGCATCCCCTCCCCTGCCTTCAGCCTTACCCCCTGGTGACTACACGGCCAGAGTTTTATGGCACTGTGAAGATTCAAGCCGTTACACATTATGCTGGGAGAGAGTCTGGAGAGGGAAGGGGGAGGTTCAAACAGGGAGATATATGACTGGGCTGAGGAAACGATACAAACACAGAGAGAGAGAGGGAGGGAGAGAGAGAGAGAGAGAGAGAGAGAGAGAGGGAGAGAGAGAGAGAGAGAGAGAGAGAGAGAGAGAGAGAGAGAGAGGGAGGGAGAGAGAGAGAGAGAGAGAGAGAGAGAAGGAGAGAGAGAGAGAGAGAGAGAGAGAGAGAGAGGGAGGGAGAGAGAGAGAGAGAGAGGGGGAGAGAGAGAGAGAGAGAGAGAGAGAGAGAGAGAGAGAGGGAGAGAGAGGGAGGGAGAGGAAACACACAGGTTTTTGTGTGCTCTCCAGAGCTATTGCTAGGAGACCGGTCCAGAAGAGCAGGAATCCCGGAGCGGCCTGTGTTTAACACCATTAATAAAGCCGAGAGGAAAGCTGGGAGATGCAGACCCCATAAAATACTGCTGCCGTTACAGACACCATTAACCGCCCCTTGTAAAAAAAAAGGATATAAATAAATAAACAAAACAATTGAAAATGATCCCCTGTACTGTCTTGTTGATACCTACTTTGCTTAGGCTGGCATTTTCTTTACCATGCTTGTATGCAGTTTTTTTCTCCTTGCTTCAATTACAGTGGAAATGCTCTCAGGGACGACTCAGCAGCCACAGTAGCATGTATCAAAGTCACTTTAATGCCATTTGGATGAGGTTCATGTACAGTCGTTATGTGTCTTCTGTCCGCCCCACTACCCTCCCTGTACTAACCCTAACCCCAACCCTTGAGACCTCTTCACCCCCACTACCCTCCCTGTACTAACCCTAACCCCAACCCTTGAGACCTCTTCACCCCCACTACCCTCCCTGTACTAACCCTAACCCTTGAGACCTCTTCACCCCCACTACCCTCCCTGTACTAACCCTAACCCCAACCCTTGAGACCTCTTCACCCCCACTACCCTCCCTGTACTAACCCTAACCCCAACCCTTGAGACCTCTTCACCCCCACTACCCTCCCTGTACTAACCCTAACCCCAACCCTTGAGACCTCTTCACCCCCACTTCCCCCTTGTACTAAGTTCTCTCCTGTTAATAAATAAATAAAAATATATATATATGCCTTCTGACATTACGACTGCCAATGGCCCCTGGTGTGAGCATTGATTACTTTGTCTTATGATGACTGTTGGATAGATGATTCACTCACTTAAACAAATGTATTTGTTGTAAGTTGCTTTGGATAAAGGCATCTGCTAAATGCCATAAATGTAAATGTGTCTCACCCTGAGAATTTGGTCCCCCTCCTCGAGGCCCTCCTTAGCAGCGGGGCTGTCCTCCAGCACTCCAGCCACGAAGATGCCCACGTCGTTCCCCCCAGCCAGCCGCAGGCCCACACTCTCCCCCTTCTTGAACTTCACCAGCTTCATACTGGGCCTGAGGGGAGAACGGGGACACACATAAACTAACCATGTTCCAACAATAAGAGATAATACTTTTGGACTTTTACTCAAGTACAGTGGCATTTGAATGGATGACTTTAGTCATTTGTTTAGCAAGGCCTCTATACTTTTACTTAAGTATGACTTTGGACTTTTTTGTTACACCACTTGGTTTTAGGGAACAACAGGGAGCAGACATGGAGATGTGGAGGAGGAGCTACCGTAGGATGCTGTCATCGTGGGCAGCACTGGGCACAGGGGCATCGGAGGGGCTAACCGGCAGGTCCACATCTGGCTGGCCAGGCTGGGCGTACACAGGCTTGGGCTCTGTGAGAGAACACACACATGCACAAACAGCCTGTTAACTAATGCAAACTGTTATCTGTGACATTATACTATTCACACAACAGATGTACCCATAGTCACGCAAAGGTAACAGAGCAGAGAACACACACACACACACACACACACACACACACACACACCTGCAAGTGTGCACACACACACACACACACACATACACATACACACACACACACACACACACACACACACACAAACACACACACCCACCCCTGCAAGTGCACACACACACACACACACACACACACACACACACACACACACACACACACACACACACACACACACACACACTGCAAACAGTGTCTCTGCAAGAAGGGACACAGTGTGTCCTGAGCAGAGAGGTCAAACAGGCACACAGCAGGACGCTGCAGGCTGGGGAATAACGTCAGACTCGATCAACTCATACTGTTTATTTTCACTTAACTTCGGGCAACCTCAGCCATGCTCAGCAGGGTTCTGGAATTTAACATTTTGGTGACTGCGCTTTCAGAAAGAGCAAGAGTGACCGGTTCAAACAATACTTCACCCAGATAAACAGGAACTATTTCATGAGTGGTTACTCAATATGACAGTTAACCAGGGGCCCATGTTAGGAATAGGTGTTGATCCATGGAAGATACTGCACATGGGGACTGAGTTCTCATTGGTAGGAGATCATAGATGCTGATGTGAGATCCCAGGGGGTGTGAGATAAGTGGAGGCTGGTGGAGGTAGAAATCGGAGGACCAACACGTATTTGATACTATTTCTTATTCCATTCCATACGCATTATAATGAGCCCGTCTTCCGATTACTACCTCCACCAGCCTCCACTGTGTGAGATCATAGGTGGTGTGAGATCATACAGTAGGTGGTGTGAGATCATACAGTAGGTATTGTGAGATCATACAGTACAGTAGTAGTGTGACATCATACAGTAAGTAGTGTGACATCATAGGTAGTGTGAGATCATACAGTACAGTAGTAGTGTGACATCATACAGTAAGTAGTGTGACATCATAGGTAGTGTGAGATCATAGGTAGTGTGAGATCATACAGTACAGTAGTAGTGTGACATCATACAGTAAGTAGTGTGACATCATAGGTGTGGTTAGTTAGCGGTTGATGACCGTGACTGACCTGGGAGTGGAGGGAGCTGTTTCTCTTCTCTGGCCAAAGCCTGCTCCATGGGCTTGGGCAGAGCAACCTCCTCAGCTAGCTTCGCTGGCATCGCCGTTGGCTTGGCAATCCTCTCATCCTCACGACTTCTGTGGCTGGAGACAAAAAAGGGATTTTTTTTAATTTTTTTTTTATAAAGAAGACGAGTTCCATTTCATAAATTGTAGCTGTAATGCGATTATAAACAATAGAAAAGGGGGGATGCAATCAGATTGGAGGATTTTAGGATTTGAGCCTCTGGGCTAAAACATGGGCACGAACACAGACCATAATAAACATGGGCATGAACACAGACCATAATAAACATGGGCACGAACACAGACCATAATAAACATGGCTGGATAGATAATGGGAACTACTGCACAGTCTCCCGACCTCGTGAACTTCTCAAACCCCTGTTAACTGCAGTGGACACGCAAGGCCATAGAAGAAGGGGAGAAAAGGCAGTCTGAGTCTGGGGCAGGCAGCACTGTGAGTCTGGGGCAGGCAGCACTGTGAGTCTGGGGCAGGCAGCACTGTGAGGCTGGGGCAGGCAGCACTGTGGTCTTGAAGGTCGGAGCCACTGCACTGCTCCTTTCCACTCCTTTGTAGTCTATTTATAGAGAGGCTTATCCGGGGTGGTGGTGGGGAGAGGATGCTGTAGTCCAGGTGAAATTCATTAGGTGGCTTTGGCTCAAAACCATGGAAGGTTCGACTTAAAATGCCGGCCTTTTAACACCGAGGTCAGAATGATCGAGTCTTCCAAGTCTACAGAAATGCAGCATGGTACGGTGCGGTACAGTACAGTGAAACAAATGTTGAGGATTTTTCCATTTGTTTGAATATTCAAATCAGGAGTTCCAGTTTATTTCTCAGTGAGCCTGTGTTGTTGTGGTGGTTGTTGTTGTTGTTGTTGTTGATGTTGTCGGGGGAGTGGGAGCGAGGGCTGGTAACTAATGTGAGCTGCCCTGTGGTCTGGCTCTGATCTCAGATCAGAATCATGGAAGAGCTCCAACCCCTTGTCACATGACTGCTCACTGGCACACACAACTCCACTGGCAAATGACTGCCTTTTCACAGGAAAGAGGGGGAGGTGACTAGTCTGTCTGTGTGCTGTTGTGTGTGGGTGTGTGTGCGCGTATCTAAAACACACACACACACACACACAAACGCGGAACTGAGCAACAAAGTAACCGTGAAGAAGTCCTGGCGAGGAAAAACAACCTATTGAATAAGTCCTGAGAGGGGGAGGGGGAGGGGCCCTGCGGAAGCCCCCTCTAACTGCCAGCCTCATAGAACTGGGCAAAAACAGGTCACAGATCAGGACCAGACAAATCAATCCCTCCTAACCTCTCCTCTCTGTCAATAACCCAACTCTCTCAAAGTCCCCCAGACTGTTACACCAGCCAAAACACCCCTGGCCCCCTTCCCCTCATCAATAACGCCGAGGGGGGGGGGGGGGGAGTTCAAATGATCTCCTGTTTGAGTCTTAATCTACTATCCTGTCATAAGGATTCCCACTCCGACCTCAAACAGGCAAACCGGCTAAAACAGGCGTGGGTGGGAACACATCGCCACACGCAGACAAACAAAGGAGCAAGTCATTACCGCTGCTCATCCACACACACCACAGAGGGACTGGTGACATTGACGATGAGTGACAGGCCCATTGTTAGCCCATTGTTAAAGAGACACATATTGTGGTGGTGCCAAACATGTTTTTTTCACACTCAAAACAATGTCCATCAGACACTGAGATCGTGTGACACGGACACGGACACGTATTCTGTGTGCCCCCCCCCCCCAGCCCCCGCACCCCCCACACACCTCCTAGTCAAAACACAACTCATCATTCACTCAATAATTGATGGCATAGGCGATGACTACTGCAATATTGGATCATGTAAACCATGGCTGTTCGCTAAGCACTGAAATAGCGTGATATAACCCTCAATGTCATACTTAAAGGGCACAGGATTCATAAAATATTTATCAAATTCAAGAGCACACAGGCATAAAGTAGGGCCCCCTACAGACTCTCTACGGGTGGCGGTACACAGGAGACCTAACGTCATTTATCCTTGAACAAAATGGCTTTCAGTTGATGTGTACAGGTTAACGATCCTTATAAAGGGGAGAAAATATGGGGGGATTTTAAATGCATCTAAATTATAATGTCTTTATAATATCGACATGGGGTACTACTACCCTCATCTAGCTATTTCATACAGCGGTCTATTAAGAATGAATTATGGCAGCTACCAACTACTGTAAGCTCTATAAATCTGCTAGGAAAGCACTGCCCAATTTACGGTAATCTCCAACTGTGAAATAGGAAGGGGACAAAAACAAAGGAAAATGAATACACTAGAAAAGACCCGAAAAAACATCTAACCAGAGTCTGCTGATAACGAAGCACACATCTCTGTTGTGAGTTGAAACTCAGACGTATTGACATAGTGAGTGTCCCATGCCTGACAGAGAGCAGGTGAATGATGCTAATGCTGTTATCTAACCCTGACCAAACCTGCTCCAAACCACCAGACTACTAGTGTCAATATTTGGGTTTCAGTATTTTATCTGTTGCCTTAATGCTCTCAGGATAGACCTTCACTTCATCCCGGGTTCGGGCCAGGCTAATGGATGGAGCATAAAGAGGTTTGTTTGTGCCTGTAGAGAGGAGGGAGGGGGGGACGGGGACGGGGATCGTTACCTGCCGTTGCTGATCTGGGGGGGCGAGTGTCTGGAGTGGTCGGAGGGCTCGGATCGTCTGTCTGGGGAGCGGGAGCGGCTGCTGCGATGTCGCTCATGTGATCGGTTGGAATGGTCGGACGCCAGCGAATGAATATCTGAAATGTCTGAGAGGAAACAGAACCGCCATTTTCAACTGACATTCATTAATTCATTCAAGTCCAGGTTGTGGATATCAACTTTCAAAACCCTTCTCCCCCACAACACAAACAATCCGTATCGTATATTGTGGTGTGTGTGTGTGGGGATCTCACCGTCTCTGGCAGAAGCATGTATGCACGCATACACACACAAGCACGCTGACACACACACACACACACACACACACACAAGCACGCTGACACACACACACACACACAAGCACGCTGACACACACACACACGAGCGCGCTCACACACATACACACACACACACGCACACACACTCGGTATCGTATATCCTGGTGTGTGTGGTTCTCACCGTCTCTGTCGGAAGCGTTAGCGGAAGGGATGCTGTCGTCAAGGTCGGGGATGTTCAGAAGTGTCGCCCTCTCGTCCCTCTGCACCACCATCTTTAGCTTGCCCTTTGACCTCTCAATCAGCTTCTTAGCATCTATCAAGGACAGGTTCTCTGTCACTGTGCCATTGATCTGACAGAGAGAAAGGAAAAGTGAAGAAAAAAAAAACGATTAGCTTGCGTGCAGAATATAGAACAGCAAACCGTCCAGAGAATTTCACCAAACTATTTTGAGAATGTCTTTAATCACCGAAGGTGCTAAACTCCTTCATGCTTCTTCCCTCTTTTTCTTACTCCTTCCCTCCCCCTATCTTTCTCCCTTCCCTTCCCTTCCTCCCTCCCTCGCCCTCACCTTCAGCACCACGTCCCCCTCCTGGATGTTGCCGTCCCTGGCTGCCAGGCTCTCAGGGGAGATGTCCTTCACGAAGATGTGGCTGGCCAGGCGTAGGCCATATTCTGCTTACAGAGTGAACGACAGCAACAAAGATGATGTTAGCATAGAGTCCAGCGTGACAGCCATACTCACCCCTGCCCAACCGCTCCGCTCACATGAGTGGCTCAATAGTCTCACATCGGCTTCTGGTAAATGTCAGCCGCAGGACACCGGTGACATTAACAGCGGTGGTTCCTGACTGCATTAAATACTCATTAGTGGAGAGGCCCTGCTTTAACAACACGGGGAAGCCCCACGTTTCTTTCCCCGACTTTGCGATGCTCACCTTCATTTTTGCGGGACTTGACGAGGGTGACTTTGGCGGGGCGTGGGGGCAGGTTGAGTGAGCGGCGGTCGGACCGAGGGGAGAGACTCCGCTCCCGTGAGCCGCTGCGCTCGCGCTCCCTGTCCCGGTCCCTGCGCCCGGTGCTCCGCCCACTGCGCCGGCCCGTGGCCCCGCCCACCCCGCTGTAGGCGCTGGGCCCGCTGCGCGCGCTCCGCGTCTCGTAGATCTCCTCGTCGTAGCTGTCCTCCTCCTCGTCGTGCTCGGACATGGTCTCCCTCTCCCCCAGGCGACCCATGGGGACGTGCACCTTCCGCTTCCGTCTGATCGTCTGGGGCGGCCGGGGGAGGAAGACGGGAAGATGTGAGCCCGTTGACCACCAGACCACTTCCCAGACTTCCCAGTAACATTCTCTGGGCATGTGTGGATGTCTGAGGTGGGCTGTCGCTAAGGGATCTACTGGATGTCCATTCACAGGGGCACAGGAATGATGCCCGAAATTTTAGCAGTTTTGGGATCACTGGTTGTGCTCCATATGTGGGTAATAAAGCAGGTAAAGGGGAAAGGACAGCCCAACCTCGTTAAGGTCAATTCCCTCTGCACTCTTTGCAAACAGTAAACAATACCTGACGACAACGTTCTTTAAACGTATACCCAGCTGCAGTCCATCGGCGCAAGGTGTAACCCCTCAAAATAATACTCACAATTTTTGCATTCTTGCCACTTTTCCGAAGCTGCTGGACCGCATATGCATGCTCCACATTATCCATGGAGACAGCATTGACCATCACGACTCTGTCATTCTCCCTGGAAGAGCACAGGTAGAGCAGAGAGAGAGAGAGAGTGAGAGAGAGAAAGAGAGAGAGAGAGAGACCTTGAGCACAGACATGCTGGTGCCTCATTGGAGGGGACAGGGCGGACAGGGAACTGATAATACTGATAACTAGTAATCTGATACAGGCTCTTAATAATGGAACCAGATCTTACTGTAAAAGGCCCTCTGCTGGGCCCCCTTTCAGGACATCTGAGATAACGATGGAGGTCTCGCCACTCTGAAAATGAGGGTTATCCCGACCTCCTGAGATGGCTATCCCAAAGCCAAACCCTGGTGCCTGCAGACAGACAGAGAGGGAGAGAGAGAGAGAGAGAGTTTTAGAACACAGCACCACTGCTCTCTCCATCAGTCTTGTCCTGTCCCAATGAACAGTCCCAGGGCATGAATAAAGTAGGATAAGTGCATGCATTTAAGTCAAGTCAGTGACAGACAGAGAGAGACATGGGGGACAACAGAGATGACAGTATTTTTACAGTCGGTATTAGCAATCAATGGCTGACCTTAAGATTATCCTCTGCTTATCTTTTGCCTGATGAGTCTACACTACAACCTCGAACCAACATGCCCATCATACAGAGGAGAAGCCCCTCCTCTCCCCTTACTCCTCTCTACCTCCTCTCCTCTCCCCTTACTCCTCTCTACCTCCTCTCCTCCCCCCTTACTCTTCTCTACCTCCTCTCCTCCCCCCTTACTCCTCTCTACCTCCTCTCCTCCCCCCTTACTCCTCTCTACCTCCCCTCCTCCCCCCTTACTACTCTCTACCTCCTCCCTTACTACTCTCTACCTCCTCTCCTCCCCCCTTACTCCTCTCTACCTCCTCTCCTCCCCCCTTACTCCTCTCTACCTCCTCTCCTCTCCCCTTACTACTCTCTACCTCCTCTCCTCCCCCCTTACTACTCTCTACCTCCTCTCCTTCACCCCTTACTCCTCTCTACCTCCTCTCCTCCCCCCTTACTCCTCTCTACCTCCTCTCCTCCCCCCTTACTACTCTCTACCTCCTCTCCTCCCCCCTTACTACTCTCTACCTCCTCTCCTCCCCCCTTACTACTCTCTACCTCCTCTCCTCCCCCCTTACTCCTCTCTACCTCCTCTCCTCCCCCCTTACTACTCTCTGCCTCCTCTCCTCCCCCCTTACTCCTCTCTACCTCCTCTCCTCCCCCCTTACTCCTCTCTACCTCCTCTCCTCCCCCCTTACTCCTCTCTGCCTCCTCTCCTCCCCCCTTACTCCTCTCTACCTCCTCTCCTCCCCCCTTACTCCTCTCTGCCTCCTCTCCTCCCCCCTTACTCCTCTCTGCCTCCTCTCCTCCCCCCTTACTACTCTCTACCTCCTCTCCTCCCCCCTTACTCCTCTCTACCTCCTCTCCTCCCCCCTTACTACTCTCTACCTCCTCTCCTCCCCCCTTACTCCTCTCTACCTCCTCTCCTCCCCCCTTACTCCTCTCTACCTCCTCTCCTTCACCCCTCCTTCTGCTCACATGTACTCTCCCTGCTATTGGGTGTTGACTGACTACACCTCCTACTGCTGGGGAGTGAGAGCAGGAGGGATAGAAGATGGAGGGGGAGGGTGGGGGGGGGGCAGAAGGACAAAGAGAGCAAGGCAAGGACAGAGAGACAGAAGGAGGGGCTTCGACACAGATAGAAGAGTTAGAGAGAGAGGGGAGGGGGGGAGCGCGAGAGAGAGCGAGGGGGAAAGGTAGAGACATAGAGAAAGAGAAGGTTAGAGAGAGGGGGGGGAGAGCGCAAAAGAGAGTGAGAGGGAAAGGTAGAGAGAGAGAGAGGGGGGGGGGGGGGAGAGGGAGATAAAGAGAGTTACTCACCCTGTGTAGAGTTACTGTGTGCTGTTCCCAAATGACAGTCTCCTCCATTGCTGCGCTCTGTAACAGAGAAGACAGAAACACAGTGTGATTTTCATCACTCTAATTAAGAGCCTTAAGCCTCGGGCTTAGATGCATTCAGTTAGGGAGTGAGACAGTCTCCAGCACAACACCTAAAAATAACAACTAAATAACACAAAAGCCAGCATTTCAGACGACGGGTCTGTCGGCTCTCGTGCTCTTAGTCTTTTTTTCTCTTTTCTTTTTTAAACAGGATTAGAGGCTAGTGGTTTTCCAACCGTCTTCCTCGTCATCCGCAACCATGAGCTTCCTACAGAGGACCTTAGCACTGTAGGCTGGCTGTTCACTGGATACTACAGAGGACCTTAGCACTGTAGGGCTGGCTGTTCACTGGATACTGCAGACACTTTCATTGTGTCAAGCAGAGGGGAGAGAGGGGAAGCTCTGGATGATTTGCACCAGAGCCACCTGAGGTGTAGAGGCTTTTATTTATTTATTTGCATGGCTTCTGCAATGCAGCGAAAGGGAGATGAGATGGGACGGGATACGCTGAGCCCTGTCTAAAAGCCGGCATTGTCAACCCGACCACTAAGCTAAACCTCAGACGTAGCTGGCATTCAAAAGGCGCTATACCTGTAAGTAAACATGTTGGACGAAACTGAATACGCTGTATTTCCATTGGATTCCCTTGTACTGTAATTGGCGGTAAGAAGTGCCACTGTGTTCGGGATGAGATACAGCTACCCTGAGCCCAGTCTCTCATGCTGATGGGAGTTTTTCACAAGGGAAATTTAATAAGGATGCAAAGTGTCACTCATGTCCAGACTGGAGGCAGCACCTGGCAGGAAATCCAGCTTCTTTCTGGTTTTACAACGTCGCTGGTGCACAGCACTATAAATAGCACTGACTTGGTGCTTGGTTTTAGCTGCGGTTCAGTCTGGGTGAAAGCTGGCGACACTCAGCCATGAGACACTGCTACTGCCAATCAAACAGACCACACACACACACACACACACACACACACACACACACACACACACACACACACAGACACAGACACAGACACAGACACAGACACAGGCAGGCAGGCAGACAGGCAGACAGACAGACAGACAGACAGACAGACAGACAGACAGACAGACAGACCGACAGGAAGCTACCGCAAATCTTGACAAACCTCTAAGCAGTGTTGGTGTAGAGTGTGGTAAAAGTGAGGAGATGAGAAGGGGACTTGGGCTTATTTATTTCCTTCCTTTGTGACCGCTGCTGGGGCTGGGAGACAAAGCCGGCTGTATGCATACTTCACTTTACAATCCCATAGACTACAATGACGGTAAAAAAAAAAAACGGAAAAAAAAGCTGTTAGATTGAATACAATGAGACAGGTTGAGGAAGTGTGGGCGCTTGTCATTGAGGATACCTCCGCATTAACAGCCAATAACCAACACGGTAAATCGGAGGTCACACAACACATCAGGTCAGTCCCCTGCTGTCAGCTCAGCACTCCCGTCTGTGCCTATAGATATCTCTCCCCACCTCCCCTCCCCACCTCACCCCACCTCCCCTCCCCACCCTGCCTCCCCACCTCCCCTCCCCACCCTGCCTCCCCACCTCCCCACCCTGCCTCCCCACCTCCCCTCCCCACCCTGCCTCCCCACCTCACCTCCCCTCCCCACCTCCCCACCCTGCCTCCCCACCTCACCTCCCCTCCCCACCCTGCCTCCCCACCTCACCTCCCCACAGAGCCACATTAACACTTCAAACCTCCACTGACAGAATCTAAAACAATCACGTCTGTGTATTCCACTACAGCACATAATGTCATACACAGCAAACTGAGTCTTACTGACAGGGATTTCTTACGTCACGGTAATATTGTTGTAATACTACTAAAAACTATCCGTCGGGTCTGTGTCAGGTGACCTTGGCAAAGGTGCAGTAAACTATCTGATTTCACACTGAGACCGGACATCACAGCGTCCGCTCTAACATCCTCTCTTCCTAATTGCCCACAACTCTTCCCAAACTCACGACCACACTGAGAACACACTGGCCAAATGAGCTCATGTTGGGGAGTGGGGTGGGGGGGGGGGGGGGTGGGGGGTGGGGGGGGGTGGAGGAGGGAGGTGGGCACATTAAAGCATAATGAAGCATGAGGGCGGGATGAATCATTCAATAAAAACAGCACCAGAACCCCCCGTACTAGGACGGATGGACTGAGAGAGAGAGAGAGAGAGAGAGAGAGAGGGGGAGAGAGAAAAAGAGAGAAAGAGAAAGAGAGAGAGAGAGGGGGAGAGAGAAAAAGAGAGAAAGAGAAAGAGAGAGAGAGAGAGAGAGAGAGGGGGAGAGAGAAAAAGAGAGAAAGAGAAAGAGAGAGAGAGAGAGAGAAAGAGAGAGAAAGCCTCCAGGGAGACTGGACCTCCTCAGCACTGCTGCCAACTTAAAAAAAGAAAAACACTCATCATGGCTTCCATGGCAACTAAGTGCTGCCATGAACAATACAGTACTTATCGTTCTGAGCACTTCCCTGCCTGCGTCCCACTATCAACACAACCAGTCTGCAAGGGAGGGTGGGTTTACCTTTTCCCACCGCTGTTTCAACATCGACGTCCACACAACAAACAACCCCGACCTACTTGTCAATTCTCCACCCTCGAACGAGCTACAGTAGATTTAACGGCAGCATAAAGTAGATTTAAAGAGACACCCTTAAAGAGGAGTGAGCCTAAGCAAAAAACGGTAGCCTACTGTCTTGAGTTTACAGAGGACATTTCTCCTCTGTGCGTCGGTATGGAACGGTCTCCACATCCCAGCCAAGTCATTAGCGTTCATTCTCTGGTCGTTGGTTTCACTGGTGTCTACTGTATTGTTTTACCACTTTACCTTCCTATCCCCACATCCTCTCTGTGTCTCTCCTGTTGGCTGGCTAGGCACGGTGCCAGCCTTTAGCTAGCGGCCTGGCTGTGGGAAACCGAATAGCCCACCACAAGGGTCTACTGAGGCTTCTGGCTCAACAGCAACGGTCAAAAACTCTTCAAGCAGGGGGGGGGGGGGAGGACACAAAAGGAGAGCAAACAAAAGTTTAAACAAGGGGACTCCCTCTGGCATTTTACAGTGAATACATTACACTTGGGAGGGGGGGGGGGGCTTGGTGGAGAGGGACATTTCTGAATATTAATAAGATTGTTGGAAACATGGGTCTGAATTCCCGCTGGTAAAGTTTGCTCTAAGGGGAGTTGGATTTATGCTTGTGTCTTAAAGCTGATCAGCCCTGTAAAACGCTGATGCAACATACTCTGCACCATTTTGTCAGAATTTATGGGGGGGGGTGGGGGGGGGTTACCGCTGAACTGGAAAGCTAATAAAAGGGCCACTTGATTCCAGTTGACACTAAATCTTTGATAGTTTCTTTTTGACCATTTAGTTGTCCGTACACACACACACACACACACACACACACAAACAGCTCTTTTAAATTGTTGCAGTGTGTGCAAGGCATGTCCTATTTCATTGCGATGCAGTGTAAAAAGATGTAACTTGGCTTAAAACAAGAGTGATTACAGAAGCTTGTTGCTCTGGTAACAGTCGGGGGCGGGACACATTGCAGAGCTCTAGTGCCCTGACATTTCCAGGCGGTATCTGAGGGCACTTCTGTCAGTCCAATCGGACTGCATCCTCTCCCAAAACAGCACGAGGTTAAAGAACAAACAATCTTGTTCGGCAACAATGCTGACGTTACCTTTTATTAGTCGTAAAAAGCCATGGAACAAAGTAAGCTACTGCTGCTCATTAGCCTTCTTTCAAGGGGCAAATTCCCCTAGAGACAGTTAGAGACACAGTACAGGAAAAAATAAAAAGTAAGAAGCACAGGTTTGCCATCAGTATAGTACAGTGCCCGGAGGGCTCTGCAGTGCTCCTGTGCACCGTTTGTGGTCAGTGGTGTCAGTATCCAGTAATTGTTGGCTTAGTGGCATTCTCCTGTGTGCCCTTTATGGGCCACAAACAGACTGTGCCAACAGAAGCTCCCCTCTGCAGGCCAGAGCCAGCGCTGGCAGCCGATGCACTATGGAGGCCGACCATGTTGGTTGGGTCATGCTTGGAGGGCTTCAGATTCGCCTCCACAACACAGATGGATCACACAGCATTGGCATTGGCATACTGTAGGACGGATGGCGGCAAAATCCATCGCAGATATACTACAACACAAAAAGCGGAAAAAAAACGAAGTCGAAGGAGTAGGGGTAAACTGGGGAAGTGTGTGTGATTGCATGATAATTAGGCTTAATCAAGGATAAGCCAAGTGTTTTAACTGTCTACCAACACTGAGAACGCTCTGTCGATAATCTAATAACCTAAACCCTATGATTAAAAGGGAGAAAATAAGCCATACAAAGCATTTCTTCAATCTGCCAAAGGCATGGTTTTGTCAGTGTTCTGGGCTTTTAAATCTGACAGCCGAAGTAGCAAATCTCTTCAAGCTAGAGTCTTTGATGAACCATTACTGAGTACAGAGAACAGCAAGAGTAGGCATCTTGATTCAAAGATCTGCCCGGGAGGGCTGAGATCCTGGTTAATAGACATCATAGTCATCGCCACAAGCTGCCTCACACAGGCCTAACCCTCGTTTAATAGAAAATAAATCTCAACATGGCCTTTCATGTAGTCTAATTAATGGGATATTAATGAAAAACAGGGGCTACAACTTTATTATTATCAAGAGGGAGCATGACCGAAAAATCCTGCTATTTCTTAATTCGGAAATGAGCCAATGCGACAGGGGTGTTTAATTCACTGATTAGCAGAACAGATTTTGTGCTGTGGTATGGTTGAGGGGGTGAGGCAGAATCTTATTCAATTCTGACCGCCATGGGACAGGGGCTAAAAATAGGCCTCATTAGTTCTGGTGTTGTGATGCTGCAAAAGAGTGATTAAGAGGAAACTTCTTAGCATATGACTACGGCCACTGTCACAGAAAAACACAAAATAACCCGTGACTCTAATCATACATGGGGGTGAATCTGCTAATGTTACACTGAATGTAGGATATAAAATAAACGACAACACATTAATTCTCTTTCTCTTAGCTGTGTTCATGCCCTCTGGTGTGTGTGTGTGAGGAAAACAGAAGGGGGGAGGGGTTCTCCAAGTCCTAAAAGATTAGGCTGACACTATTCAAAACCTATTCAAAAACACATGCATATCTCTGACCAAATAGCTGCAGATCTGTGGACAGTAGCCTTACGACACAGCCAGGGCGGTGATACTCTGCAGACTTGTTATTTTTCGGAGAACACGTTGACATAAATTGTCACACAGGCTTATACCGTATCCTGTAACACAGGAAAATGATCAAAACATAACGGTCGACACTCGACACAAACGTAACGAAGAACAGGACACCGCCAAACTGCTGAATAAATTGTTTAGTCTAAACAAATGTACATTGAGAACATTGTGTGAGTAGCACTGCAGCCAACGGGGGGGAAAACAACAGTGGGATCATCGTGCTCCACCTTGGGTCTCTGGCACCGGAGCAGAAAACAAGCAGAATAAGATGATTGATCACTTCAGAAATTGAAGACGATGCGTCCGGGGAGTGCTGACAACTGCTAAAACTCCCCGTGCCTCAGAAAACGTATTCAAATGCTGATGAGGGCCCATACGGTATCACTGGGAGAGAGGGGGTCCCCTGAGATACTGGTGACATTCTGCACATAGGCAGCATCAGACCACACAGCACAGCTCTATTGGAAGAGATGGCGACGAACCGCAGCATCAACGCACAGCTGATAAAAAAGGTCAAGAGACACAACCTATTAACACCGGCATAAAACTTAATCACGGACCGTAACTACACAAACGATGTGTTCAACACCACATAAACGCAATTACCACAAACAAACAAACCAACAAAAAAAAAAAGAGAGCAACAGAAGCGTCTGTAAAATGGAATTGCAGCAACACAGCAGCAGCAGCAACAGCAGCAGCAGTCTCAGTCCCTATAGGATTTAAAGCCTACCTTCCAACTCTTTCTTTCTATTAGAAGCAGTATTCAAACAGTCTAGTCTAGATGCGGGGGAGTCTAAGGAGAGGAGTGATAAAGTACTTACAGCAGTTCATCCTGTTCATCATAGAGGACACAGACAAAAGCCTCTCTCCCACCTCCGGCTACTCCTCTGTAAATCCAGCAGGAGATTCCTGCAGACGCACATCAGCAGCTTCAGTACAATGCATGTACCCTATTAGAGCTAGGAGAAAGTTGCCCTGTCCCTTCCCTTCCCTGGCTACGAATCAACAAAAGGAGATAGATAGATAGAAGCACAGGTGAAGCGCAATCACAGAAAAGAAGAAAAAAAAAAAAAGAAGCTCGTTCACAGCTTCTGTCCACAGCTAAATGGTGCGTCTGCTCCACATGGGTCTGTGCTTCTCAACATCTCTCTCTCACGGTCCCTCACCCGCTCCCTTCTGCCTACACACCTCTCGGGATGGAAGCAAACCCCTCTGGCTTGGCAGCGATCTCTGTGGGATCTGCAGTTCCGTTACAGCATGGGACTCCTCTGTACTAGCGAACATCCATCCGCAGTGTAAACTGCTGTATCGGACTTAACCCCCGCAGCACCGGGGTAGACCAGAGCTCACACTAGTAACACTATCTGCTGCTCCCACCATGCATGTGGCCAGACTACGGTACAGTATTATGCCCTCCTGTGGTATGCTGCAATACATTATGAGTACATATAATGGGTTACAAGTATAAGATGTAAAACATGGGTTATTTGTATTTTTTTTTATCCCACCCACACTGACAGATAACCAGATGAATGGTAAATGGCTCAAATAAATGTGGATTCAATGTGTGATAGGTAACCACAATAGAAGGAACACTATCGCAAACATGCAGTCTTTAATTTGCAGACAACGAACCCCATCACTGACACTAAAATGTACCTCTACAAATAACAGGTAGCAACAACAAGCCATAAAGTAGCCTTCGCCTGGCGTTAAGAGCTAAATAGTGGAGGACAGGTTACAGACAGAGGAAAGAGGACATTCTCAGACTCTCTGCCCAGGGTACCAACCATACCAACTGTTGGCACTGGGCAGGTGAGCCAAATTATCTGATCAGAGGTGTACTGTGGGCCAATACTGTTGTGCCTAAGTGAGAGCCCTGAAGCTTTACTGTCTGCTGGTGTTTGTCACTGCAGAGACAGTGGTGACAGATTCCAGACATGCCTTCCTCTCTCCACTGCCTGCTGTTCACCAGCCAAATACATTTATCAGTTCCCTATCAACAGGAGAGGCATGCTGATAGCATGAGTCCCCTTAGAAACGCTACGAATTTACTGTAGCATTCATTCCGCAATGATTTGTTCACGCTTTTATGCTCTCAATCATGTACGATGTGTTCACCCATCAGAAGGAATGAGGTGTTGATGTTGAAATTCTTTCTTTTGATAAAACACCTTTAGAAAAAAAAAGAAAAAGAAAAAAAACACTGGTTAGGGGGAATAGCACACTCCGGTTCAGCAGTTATTCTATATCGAAGTCTAAAAATAGCACAACAGTGCTGACGCCATGGTTTTATAGAGAGCCCATACGTAATGATTGGGTCTCAAGTTCCAGAGGCGAGGAAGCAGACTGTATGATCAGAGGTACGGCTAAAGGACCTGCAGCATATTTCACTGAAAACTTTCCACTGTGACGTTAACATGGGGGGGATGTAGGCGGCTATCTGTCCTCTGGTTGCATCTCAGAGGGTAGAGGGGCCAATGATGCAGCTGCCTCCCTTTTACTGACAGGATCACGGCTAGAGACCACACCACAGCCCACATGGAACAAAAGCCACTGTGTTACCAGAAATTCACACCAAGTGACACTATATAACGTCACATCCAAATAACTACCTCACTTTGTGGGGCTCCTTCATAGTCAAGAGCTTTGAAACCATTTCCATTGTATGTAGGCTCTCAGATTCTTGCATACCAGGCTACAGTCGAACAAGAACACAAGACCAGCTTTTGATTTCACTGGTTTATTATTATAATTTGTTTCACGAGAATCCCTCTCATTTTATTGATTTCACTCAGGAACCTACTGTCTGTGGCCATTTTCGAAACCCCCTTTGGAGCACTGAGCAGCAGGGTCTATTTTTGGTTTTCTGTGGCGGTGTGAGGAGGGGGGGGTCAGTGATGATAACCAGAGCCTGGGGGGTCTGTCTGAGGCACATGTGCCAGGAAATCAGCTCCTGAGCTCAATCAGCCCAGTGGGAGTTATCAGTGCCCCACACGGAGAACAGGAATGTACTGATAAGCTGTGCCGCCTCCCTGGGCTCTGCCTTCTCTCCTTCTCGCCGATTGAAGCAAAGACAAAGGATGCAATGAGAACCTGGGCAGATAAGGGGGGATTTCTACGCGACACAAAGGGAGATTCATGGCGAAATGTGATTGAGGAGAGATGCGTGGTGTTCACGGAGACAAGCCCCTTGCCCCTGATAATGCCAGGCCTCCTTCACACAAAGGGAGATTTATGATGATGTTTGATTCATCGAAGGTTGAGCGAGCTTTAGTGCCGCCACATCCATAATCCTAGATGTACATTGATGTCGTGTTGTCTGATAGAAGTTGTCTGTTTTAATGTGAGGTAATCCTTGAAGGAGTCTACTTCAGTCTGCCATGACATTTTGCTGCTGATATAGTGTACAGTCAAGAAAAAAAGGACTTCTAGCGAGACAGAGGGACCCTAGTTGTGTGTGTGTGTGAGAGAGAGAGAGAGACACAGCCGAGAACATCTCAGCCACAGCCAACAGACATCCTTTTCTTCTTGGTGGTAATCACCTAACCACAGTGGGTGTAGTAGTGGAGCCCGGAGGAGCGTAAAGCCATGTGGAAGGACGTTGGCAGAGGTCCAGATGACACCAATACTACACCAAGCACCAGGAAGTGCGAGGCTCATTAACCCGTGGTGTCATAAAAACCTCTGACCCCCCCCCAACCCTTTATGTCCACACAACTACAAGCTGATAAATGAGATGACACTGGGACTAAGGACACAACCTAGTTTTCTACTACTGTAGGCCTATAGCTGGACTTCGAAGACAAAAACAACTTTTTCAGTTACTCCCAGCCTACATAACACAGCAAATATGGCATTCTGTGAGGAGTTGGCGATCATGTTTTTTTTTTTTTTTTCAACAATAATTCACAATGTCAGTTCTTTGGAGCCTGCTAATACTCTCACTCCCCTCTCCGCTTGTGATGAAAAGTAATTGAATGACGTCAGTTTCAGTGGAAATAGCCCTAATGGAACGGTGGGTGAAAGAGGATGAGTGTCAGACTGACCACATTGGGTTGGAATGTACTGTGGTCCTATCAAACCACCCTAAAGAGAGGCGAAGCAGACACATTTGAACTGTACACTTGAACCGTTTTCCACTTGGACTCGTTTCCTTCCTCCTGAGAGAGAAGGAAGTGCCTTTCCCACCTTCTGAGCTCCTCCCCAGCAGGTAGCAATCAGAAAGGGAATCAATCTCCTGCAGCTGCTGACGCAGAGACTCCGCTGTCAGCACAAGATAATGAGCTACAGTACCTTAAAATAAACGATTACGGTAAACCCCCTCAAATTCAATTCAAGTGTTCTGGTACAGTACATTGTGCTAAATAAAGAAGTATGCTAATAAGTATTGATGTGAAAGAGTTTTAAATAGGGAACTGAGCTGTAGCAAATTATCCAAAATAGACATCCCAGATTACAGGGGTTGCAAAGAATAGACTGAGTTTGGCTAGGCTAACAATCATTCGAACCGTTGAAATGAAGAACCAGTGCATTTTCATTTTGAGCTGACGGTACATTGTTGCATCCATAAACTGTAGGCCTGGTATTCTGCGTTTGCACTTGCAGGAACTGAACTAAACTACAATGGATTAGCTTGGTGAATCGGTGAACTCAATTAGTGATTTAAAATAATAATAATAATAATTGAACTGGCATGATTCTGCAGATTATCAACATACAGTACTGCAGGTCCCTTTCATTGGATTCATATCAAGACCACTTATAGGCCTAATAGTCATAAACCAAAGATTAACCTAGTTTCTCCTCTATTATGTATGAAAGATGTCAATGGACAGATATGCAACTTTGAACAAACCACCAATGATTACAGTGGCCTGTGGCCGCTCTCTGACCTAAATGTCTTTTTCCCAGAAAATATTTAAGAGCAATATTGTGACTGTGGCCAAATTGCATTTCATCAGTTCTCAAACCACACTGCGAAATCAGAATACATTTGCCTCAGGACCAACAATCCGACTAGGTCAAATTGAAATGACAAGCGTAACCATCAGTAGCCTACATTTTGAAAATAATTTTGAAAAAAAGTATCTTTGGCCAGGCAAATTCTCCAGCTGTTAGTGCCATTGCTTTGGCTCAGGAAACCTAGAGAACATTCGTAAAGGGAGCATATGACAGTCACCTAATGCGTCACTGTGAAACAACACAGGTTGACAATGCCCACAGAACCGAATAAAATGGCCGTTTGTTTGTGTGTATTATTTTGCTTATACATTTCAATTACAAATCACCTCTGCACAATATGACATGTTCCTGGTTCCAGATCTAAATATGTTTCCTTGAGTCTACATTGTGACTCTTCCAAGATACGGTTGCACAGAGTGGCCTAAGATTGTCCGGCAATGTTTGCATGACCTTGCGTATCACAGCTGCGACATCTATGACCATGCTGAAGCTGATAAATCAAAAGTCTGGTCGTATGGTTCAGGTTGCTTTCTAGTCAAACACTGACTCATACTCATCACGCCGATATCACTGATAATAACCAATAACAATCCATAAGACAATCATGAGCAAAAGACAAAACCATGAACACAACCACTATGATAAAGTATGTCCTGAATTTACACAGCAGACACATTGTCCTTGCGATTAGCCTAGACTCAACTTGTTGTCTTGGCAAATGCAATCATGTACAGTACTGTACAGCATGACTAGAACACTGGAACAGTCTGGAACCAAGACTACCGAACAGGCCCTGTCCTAGTACTGTACACAAGGTGAGGTCACTGATCAAATGCTAGCCAAATGCTAGCCTTATGACAGCTAACATCTAAAGTCAAATAGCAACTTGTGATTGTATGAACTACAGATAAATTCACCACAGCAAAAGCCAGAAGGCTTGGAGCTTGGACTGGGGAGGTGCATGTTCGCAACAATAATAAACATTAGCTACTTATAACTTGATTGATGCCTACAGCAGGAGGCTGTGGCTAGGGCAGATGACATTCATGACAACGCCCAACCGTGTGTCCTGCTGGTACGTTAGTGGCGAGCAAGGACCGACAGGGATGCTGGCCAGTGGCCATCATCAATATTCAACAGGTCGGTGGGGCTTGTGTCAGCTAGCTACAGCTACCTAACCCTAATAATGTTTAGCTACCAACTAACGTCACCACTTTAGCTAGCTATATCAACAATCAACCTGATCGATCACACTTCGTTATAACGCCGTGCCAACCGCCAGTACGGTGCATCTCTCAGCAGCTATTCAAAATAGGTTAGCTAGTTCGCTGGCTAGTTCGCTAGCTCTTCCAAAACGAATAGCTAATGCATCGCCAGCTGGTCAGTGAAGCTAATACCTGTTTTAAAAGTGATCGGCACGCGTTGGTGAAAAGGTACGATGCCGGCTCGTCTTATTCTCTCACACGCCGGGTTGTCAAAATATCAACCGAAGCCGCAATCTCACACAGCTGACATGACGGCGCAACGTCAGACTCGGAAGCTGAGGGAGACAGGTGCTTGACAGCAGCATTCACAGGGAGAATGACCTTCCACAGCCAACACCGAAACATGCCAACTGGACCCTCCACTAAAGCCACCACATTTTAAGCGACATGCTGGCTGAATTAGAGGCTAGCAATCATTTCTTGCCGTACACCGTTGTCAATATCATACCTTGTTCGAAGGAACCCTGGCCGACATTTTGTTCGGTACTCCCAGTGAAGCAAGTTTAGCTATGTATATTGTTGTGTTGTGTCCAGCTAGCCAGCTAAAAACACAACGGCAACATTCCGTTCCCTGGCCCCGGTATCAACACGCTATTCGAGTGCAAACTAAGCAACATGACAACAAATGTATATTCAAAAAGGTCCGAACTTCATTGACTGGACCAGCGAGCTTAGGCAGCAGCTACAGCTAATGTTAGCTAGCCTGGGCTAAGCGCTGCCCGCAGCGCAGAGGCACAGTTACAAACTGAAACCTGGCTTGTTTTCTCTAAGAATGCATCAAAAATATTCACACGTACTCAATGTTCCTTCACCTTATTCAAAGCACTGGTCCTTACAATGTAGATATGAGTGAAAGCCTTTTAGGAATGAATAAACCGTCCTCGTGGCTCCAAAGCAGCCGCACTGCAATGGCAGGCACTGAATGCCTTCCCCCCTCTACCAGCCCGATTCGATTTTCTTCACAACAGCGGTGACAGTGACAGGTCTGTCTGGGACAGACCATTGCGTTTTTCCAGGGGTGGTGGAGGGACTTGAAAAGCATCACGGCAGCATCACGCACAGCATCCCACTCACAACAACACAACCCGTTATAGTACAAGGTCAAGAACCGTACCCATCAGCATAATTATATCGAGCACTGAGGTCAAATTAATATGGTTTTCAGTTACATCCCCAACTTTTAAAGCAGGGCGCTGAATGCAATATGTGAGAGAAAGATGACATAATCACCGTTCTACAATCAGGCTAAATATAAGTGTGTAGTCAAATTGTGTACACAACCTCATATAACCCCCCGCCCCCCCCTTTTTTTTTTCTTTTTACAGTGATCCATGATCTAATTCATTTGGTACATCTGATTGCTTTTATGATTGTATGTTTTGTGTGTGTAATCCAGCCTATGTAGACTACTGTTTAATGTATGTATGTGTGTCTGTAATTTGTCTGCAACATTGTTCCCCCCGTTGCTGTCTTGGACCAGGTCTCTCTTGTAAAATAGATTTTTTTTTTTAACACAATTAGATAAATAAATATTACACAAAATCAAATAAAAAACAGTCTATGGATAATACAGAACAACTGGGCCCTAATTTCACCTTGAATTCATTCATCATTCACTTGAATTAGCCAATATGTATTCCAAGAAAGCGCCTCTTCTTATAAAAAAGTTTCTCTAGACTAGTTCCACAATCCCCACTGCATGGATTTGCAATCAATCAACCAACAGCAACAAAATAAGCAGGGTAATGTAGGCTAATGTTTATTACTGATCCAGCTGCTGTAGACTAGGCTGACAAGAATCTAGTCTCCAATCGAAGAGCCAGGCAGGTCCCTTAGTCAATTTGATAAGAGAAGATGCATAGGGTAATTAGTTTGAACAAATTATTCAAACTGTTTGCTGAATATGCAGGCAGTGTAATGCCAGCTTGTGCAGTGCGCATACAACCGCATTGAAAGAGAGAGAGGGAGAGAGAGAAAGAGAGAGAGAGAGAGAGAGAGAGAGAGAGAGAATGAATAAAGTATTGTATAGCATAAGGAGCAAAAACACAGTTGGCACTTAAAGATGTCATTGATGTCACAACAAAACAAGAAGAATGAACTCTTTATGATGGTAATAGGAGCTCAGAGTGATCATCTCCCTCTGGTGTAATATCTTACCTGCAGAAATGTGGACTGCAGTTATTACTTATTAGGCCTTGGAGCAGACAAAAGCATTGTGTGTTGTGCTGCATTATTTCTAAGTACCCGATAATTCAGTTGTACACTTGAAGCACTTTTACACATTTGCGCCTGCACTTTTGTCCTGTAGTGTTCCCCTTGGAAATAACTGTGGCAGTGTATGATGTGTGAAATATTTACATGTCACACTATTTTTATTTTCATAGTGGGACACGGAGCAAAACAGAAGCTGTTGTTGGTGATGTTCTAAATATATTTTTTTGTGTTTGTGGTGTTCTGATTTATTCATTGCAGTAAATATAGAACACCCATTATAATTTGACCTAGTCCTCCAAATGCTGCCGTTTTTGACTCTGCACATGATTTAGTGAAGAGGTTGTGCTTCAATAATTAAGACCCTTCACTTGGCAGGTTAATTTTCAATCACGTATCTACAAACAATAGGCTAGTGTGTACGTTTAGCATGCATGCGACAGAATATGCTGTATAAGGTGGGCTTCTGAGGCCTCAGATACTCACCCTCATAAAATACAGTGCATTTTTCTTCCGACAATGTATGGGACATTGTCACCCAGGTCTGTAGTGGTACAGTAGGTACTGCAGATCTAGATTGCACTCTCAAAGAAAAATACTGGATATATGACACTCTCTGAAAGTTACATCGATTGGTGGCTAAGCTTCACAAGATAAATGGCTAGAGCATTTTGACATGCTCTTAGTGAGTTAAGGCCTGTCTGTCACTTAAACCTTTTAGAGTGAATATGAGGCCAAGATGTGTTGTCCCTGATATTTGTCTCTGTGTGTAGCAACTCAGACAACTCTCTAACATGAACAATATATTACACACTGTACAGCCACTCCACTGGGCAGTGCTGCAGAGTCAGCAAGATTGTGCAATTTATTCCAGAATGTCAGTTTTACACAAGACCTTTCTTGGGGACGAGCACAAAATCCTGACTATATTTTGTAAGATTAATAGGATTCATCTTGTGTGTTGCTTTCAGGAAATACCGAAGAGAGATGGAGAAAATCATGAAGTTTTAAGTGAAAAGGATCATTGACAACCTGGCCAAATAAGGCAATTTTTGGGTGAAGTAAATCTACAGTAAATCTACAGTAAATCTACAGTAAATCTACAGTAAATCTCTATAAGTGACCTTTATAGTCATCTTTAGCAGATATGAGACAAGTAGAAGGAAGAGAGGGATTAAAAAACTAAATCCAGACACTTAGCTCCCCTTTAGTCAAGATGTTCAATATTCCTTCCCAAGAGGAATCCAGATGTAATCAATATAAAATGTAAATTGTGCAATGCACCAAACCCCTGCTCCTTAAGCTTCTACCCCGTGTACTGTAAGTATTGTGTTGCTGCATTCGTTGCTTAGAAGTCCCTAATTCTATGCAGCACCTTCTGTTGTGCACTTTGTCACTTTGTGATTCCACGACCGTACCTGTCACCTCTACCTTTTGCACTAACGAGCACAGGAGGAGATAGGGGCTGAATGTAATGCAGGAGGAGCACAGAGGTCCTGCAATGTTGCTGACGTACGTAGCCTTGCCGCTGATTCCATTGGAGGATGAGGAGGAAGGGGGGGATGGGGCATATCTGGAATGGAGCAGGGTGAGTTGGCCAAGGTCATGGGAATTAGATCAACAAGGGCAGTCATAGAGGACCTGTGAAAAATGTGACGGGCGGCAGCACACAGAGAAACATTGCCTATTATCCTGACATCTATTATAGTTACCTGTCATTAGAAAATCGAGATTTTGCACACAGTCACACGCAAGCTAAAGAACAAGGGCTGCTATGGATACACCTGCTGACCTCAGAACCAGCACCCGGGTCCCTGCTCTGTATATTTTGCATATCATAGCTACCGCTACGTGTCCTGCAAGATTGATTATGGGCCTTGCGCGTGCTTACTGTAGGCAATAGGCCTTCTGCAATGAACAGGGTCACAATGAATAAGTCACTGAACAGGATGGATGGTCTTAGATGACGGAACGATGAAGGAACCATCACACACAGCATTTACAGAGTGGTCTGGAGGAGAGCAGTACTAGCTCACCACCACAAGCCTTTCCATAGAAATACATGAATGATGATGTTTCTAGAATCTCTATGCAATTTGATCATCTTTGATGTTGGCTTAGGGTGCTTAATGCCCAACGCGGAAGCCCTTGAAATACCCTCTGTTAGCATTCTGTCTGTGCATCACCAGCTCCAAACAGCACAGAGGGAGTTTCACATGCAGTACAACAGAATTATGCCTCTCCTATCTGCTCAGCACATTTAAGAATAGAAAATGGGATCCAAACCGAATGTGATAGCTGGAGCAAATCGCACGGGTGCAAAAGCAAATTACAAATTCACAACAGGCACTCATAGTTATTATAGTGAACACTACCCCTGACTGTGGGTGAGTCACCTCACACAAACTGTACAGCCCAGGAAAACAGCCCACTAAGCAAATGGTGGTATGGCCTTCTATGAGCTCTTATGACTGCAGATATCATATGACATGACAGATGTTGAACACAGCACTGCAGCAGCAGCCGAAAAATAAAAGCATTACAAGAGCAGGTGTTGGTGTCTATTTACACTCAACATTAAGTGTTTAACACTGAATGCTATGGCTATAGAGTTCTCCCCTTGAAATGCAAACATGGGAATAAATAAGGTTTCGCTTTTTGTACCACCGGCCCTGTTTGCCACCGGAACAGACACACCTAAAGCCATCATGGGATGATGGTCACCTCTTACTGTGCAAAGGCCAATGGTTCTGTAATCTCTACGCTTTCCTCTGTCGGAATCTTGGCCCAGCAGTGTGAGAGAGTACATAACCAGACTGACTTTTATGACATCCAACTGGTCAATGCCTCACACACGGACTCCTGATACCACATGACTATACGGTGCTGCTTTAGTGCATTCAGGCTTGAAACATGAGAAAGGACTGAATGGGCTGGCTAGCAAATTGCCTGGTGAAACATCTTATAGAAATGTGTTTATGTAAGAGTGGAGTATGACCTCAGTGAAACTGTGTCATGGATGGGGGGAAAATGCAGCTGAAATATGCAGCACACACTTGCAGAGCCAACGTGCTGTATGCTCTCCCTGAATAGAACTTGAAAGAGGAATCAAATAAAGCATCACATGCAAGGCAGCTTTGGTTTGGATACACTGATCAGATTAGCACATTCACGTAACAGCGATGGTAATATTGTGTGGTTGTGATCTGAATTTGTTTCAATAGATAGGCAGAATTTACCCATGAAATTATATTTGTGTGTGGATGTGTGTTTTTATGTGTGTGTGTGTGTGTGTGTGTGTGTGTGTGTGTGTGTGTGTGTGCCATGCCTTGAGTAATTCTAATTCTAACACCAATAATTGCAGTCAGATGCAAAGCATGCAGTTTGTGTATTCGATTTTGTCTTTTTCAGATAACAATTTTCATGGGTATCGATACAGCAGGTCTTGCTCCTTAGGTTTTGGTATTGTCAGCTTTTATAAGGCGGCCAAACTGTAAAGCAATTAAGCAATTGATTTTGAGGAGCACTCATTTTGTGCCTACTGGCCTGTCAATAGCTCAAAGGGAATGATTAAGTCTGATTTTTCTTTTTTCTTTTTAACCACAATTCCATTCTCATTACCAAGGACAAGGCTTTGTGTTTCCTACAGCTTGCTTCTGGTATTATCTTACACCAATGATAGCCAGGAAACAAATGTTTGACAATTTTGCAGCTGTATTGATTGTATAGCGGAAATGCAGCACAGGCCTGGGGCAATCTAATTCTAGCGTCAAGTGTGGTTTTCACCACTTCCAAACCTATCCTCTTCAGAAACGTGTCTGCACTGACACACTGACTGACTGCACAGTATTTCATGTTTAAAACAAATCAAAATTTCCTAGAATTCATGTAAATTTAAATGTTTTGTTAAATGTGTTGACGAAAAAGAGTCTCCTGTAACATGTTCATAATGTATTATCACATCCTTTTAAAATCTAAAACATAGGACCGTACCGTTGAAGGTCCAATGAAGATGGTAGATCAACAATCATTAGTGCAGATCTGTGCGCAAACAGAGAATTGAGGGGATGTTGTCAAGCCTAGCTGAGAACGGGCCAAACTTCATCTGACATTGTGGAGGTCTGTGCTGTAATTCAGATGACATGTCCGTTGATCGGATCACTGCTATTGATTTAAATAGCTGCAGATCTAAAATTAGGATCCCTGTGTGGAGACGGAGACAGAATCGAGACACCTCTCCAGACCATCTAATCCCATCCAGACTCCTTGTGACACTGTCTCTGACAGACAGTGTCCTGGGCACATCAGGTGACATGGAAGGACCTCATCACCCTAAAGGTACCACGTGATAATGGACACAGTCACCACAACACACACATCACCAGTCTTTAGTGACATGTACAGTACGGTCTCTACAGTTACTGTGTTTGGCTAAGAAACAATCACCTAAGTATGTTTATCCCAGGGGAACAGCGCAAATGCTAATGAAAATTAACTATCCCAATCAGTTAATGTACTGTAGATACAGAGCAGGGGAGGCTGGTGGAGGTAGCAATCGGAAGACGGGCTCATTGCAATGCAGGGAATGGAATGAGGAATGGTATCAAACACACGTGTTAACACACGTGTTTGATACCATTCCTCATTCCACTCCATGCATTACAATGAACCCGTCCTCCAAATTCTACCGCCACCAGCCTCCACTGATACAGAGTTGTGCTGTGGGTGCTGAGGGAGAGAGAGATCTAGAGCTGCAAAATGGTGTTTTGAATTATTTCGCTTTTGATCGGGAGCCAAGATCATGGATTACAGTGCTAACAACAAGGATGAATTCCTTTGGGGGGAAGGAAAGCTTTTAGACCAGAGGGATTCCTGATCAATGCAATTGTAATTTCCCAGACAGTTGGGAAGGGTGACGGCAGATTAATTAACCACATTAATTAGCTATACAGGCTCTAAGGCTCTCCAGATCTTTTCATATAAGCCCAGGGAGCCTCTCCGGCCTTAAACCCAAACGATTTTCACGTCCCTGCCATCTAAGTGAAACCGTCTCATTCCCTCCCCAGCCTGGGAGTTCAGGTCCCACATCCCACTCTTGGTACTTGATTATTCAGAGTCTCTATAACACTTGTCCCTTTAACTACCCCTCTCATTTAGCTCCTTATCTCTCTCAGGTTTCCCTCCCTAACATGCTGGTGACTCCAGCCAGTCGGAATCACAGAGGGGTTGGAGCTCTCCGAGAGCCACTCCGTTGGTGACAAGCGTAAAGCAATTAGGGGGGCAGGCGGTGTGGGATCAGGTGCTCCCATTGGACCAGGGGGTGGGGGAGAGGGGGTAAGACAGAGAGAGAGAGGGAGAAAAATCAGCCAGGGGGTAATTTACCGCACTGCGCAAAAAGCCCAGACAATACTATAAATCTCCACTACTTCTCATACTGGAAATCTATTTAGTTAATTCCTACTAGGTTTATTTATAGATAACTGTTTGAAAGAAAAACAATGCGCTGCAATGATGGTTTAACAGAGCAATAGCACCAGGGTGCCCCACTCAATGTCCCTTGAAAAGTGCAATTGAAGTTGTGTGTGTGTGTGTGTGTGTGTGTGCGCGTGTGTGTGTGTGTGTGTGTGCGTGTGTGTGTGTGTGTGTGCGTGCGTGTGTGTGTGTGTGTGTGTGTGTGTGTGTGTTTGTGTGTGTGTGTGTGTGTGTGTGTGTGTGTGAGAGAGAGAGAGAGAGAGAGAGAGCGCATGTGTGGGTGAGTGAATGCATGGTGGATCTGGAGTGACTCATTTGAGTCTTGTGATCACAGGAAGGTCTACCCCCCCCCCCCCCCCCCCATCCTCACCCCTTACCAAAACATATGTAGGTCCTCCAATAATTCTCATCGAATGATGTGTGGGAAAAAAGTCATCATTATCATCAAATATATTCTACAAATATCATACAGACAAAGCTTGGCACCCCAATTCCCATCGCTTTCCCTTGGAAGCACTGTCCCTGTGGCTTAGTGTCGTTGTGGGACTACCGGGTAAAACAAACGTCTTATCAAACACGCTCTAGTTGATCAGTCAGGAGATTCCTCTAGACACATGGCGAAGACAAACGTGATCAAGACAAGTCAGCCTCACATAACATTATGAAAACTGTACGCACCCTCTCCATTCCCTCTTGCATCAGATGTGCAGTCATGGATGCTTGCCTGGCGTGTTCCTGTATGTTTAAGTAGTAAAACTCTGCCCTCTGCAGGATTTCTGCAGCACATTATTTATCCATACTGACCCGAGGCGCCTTCCCCTACTGATGAGGAAATATGCATCAGGCAGTTTTTATGGTGCTGCAAAGGAATGGGGACTAATATTGAACGTTACACACAAAATCCATATAGTGTGTGAGTGTTTGGGGGTGGGGGGCGGAGTGTTTGGGGGTGGGGGGCGGAGTGTTTGGGGGTGGGGGGCGGAGTGGGGGGTTGTTGCAGGGTATTTCACCCATGGGTCTGCAATGATGGGATGCTCCTGAATCTAAACAGCATATGGTGTCTCCCTGGGCATCAACACAGAACCTACATGTCCAGAAACACAGCAGACTGCATCACACACACACACACACACACACACACACACACACACACACACACACACACACACACACTTTATGCATAATTATCTTCACAAACACACAAAGACTATTATACACATTATCCTCTTGAGCAAGCTAATTGTCATTCCCCCATAGCTGCTGATTAAAAAAGCACTACAGGGAAAATTAAGTTTTTTTTTTGTTGAAACATTAGTATTGCAGTTTACAGTATTGAGTGAAAGGTTTAGGATCAGGCGTGGCGCTGATCTGACACTGAGCTGAACACTATAATAAACGAAGATTCAGCTCAATTCATGTTAATGTTACTGTTTAATCGAATCATTCATCATTTAAATGGCGACACTAAATAATTTCCATTGCAGTTAAAGCACTAAAGGACATGTTTCAATAAAAAATCTCCAGCTAAATTTAGCAAGAGTTACTTTTCCAACTGAAACAAATGGGAGAGGAGGAACAGCTATCTTCACATTCACAGTAGATGTTAGATCCAGTAAATGTGTTATGCTATAATTATGTATTATTTTCTAATTGTGTATTTATTTCTCCCCCACTCACCTCTCCATCATAATCAACACAAAACATTCATCCACTTCTGTGGCTCTCTTACCATGGCCACCATCTTTGCTTCTACAACCACTGCATCACTGAGTTGTCCTTCATTTGACCCCGACTCAACCATCACAAACAAAACAAAACAGAATGAACATCCCCCTTCCTTGGAAATAATGCATAATAATTCTAACTGAAATTAGAGTCCATATAATTGTACAAAGGCCATTCGATTAAAACAAATTGAAGACTTTTATTAGCTTAGTGCTAAATTTTCACTGATACCGGGCCACTGACGATGCCTAATGTCCAGATCTTTTCCTTGGTCGTAAATCAAGTGGGAAAGTCAATAGAGTCATTGGGATTTATGTGGAGTGGAGTCCCCTCTCTCAAAATGATTTGCAGCGCAGGAAGGGGCATGAGCCCCAATGATAAAACATAATTCATAATCACTTTCTCAAGACCTCATCCTAAGAACCAAGGATATCATTGTTTAAATGTAGTGCAGTACGGTACTATATCTTTACCTCCACTGATGATGATATCTGATTATGAAATATTAATTTGGTTTTCTTTAGAGAAAAACAGACTCAAACTGATGATGTCATGTTTATCAAAAATGTATTCAGTAATGCAGAAGCTTACTGGAGTGCTATCATTACCAGAGTGTGAGACCATGAACATTCAAGGTAATGCACCATGCAAGGCCTACTGCATATGAATTAATCTCATCCTATGATATGAATAACTCTGGTACACACAGAATGAATACAAATGAGGCATGGAAAACAGCGATGCAATTTCACCATAATCAGTGTTCATGCATACAGTGATGAGCCATATGTCTCATCTTTGGGGACACACATAGCTCCTGAGTCATTTCAGTTACAGAACCAACATCTGCCATCTCCTCCACTGAGCCTGCGGGGGCTCACATGCAACCTCCAGGCATTCTCCATGCCTCCCTTCACACAGCTACAAATGCAAGGCAAGCTCTACCCCAGTGTCACACAAGACAGAGCTTCTCCCCCCCCCACTACACCCACCTTCTCCTCCTCCTTCTCCTCCTGCACACAAGACCTCCACTCTACAGTACACCACACACACACAGGACCTCCACTCTATACTACATCATACACACAGGACAAATCCCCCACTCCCCCCACCTTACCTCCCCCACCACTTAATCCCCCTCTTACGTAACACACCTCCTATCTCACCTAGAGAAAATCCTCTACCACTCACCCCCGCTGCCCTCCGCCCCTCCGTCCCCCTGCTTCAAACAAGACCTCCTCTCAGTGTTTCAGTCATGATAAATCTCCTGTGCCCCCCCCCCCCTCCGCCCCCCCATGTTCCGCTCCTCCCTCTCACAAGCCCTCCTCCTGTACTGTATCTTACTCAGGACCAATCCTGTGATCCGTACCCCCGTGCTCCACGCCTCCCTCACATGGGAGCAATCTCCCTCTAACAGGCCCTGAATATGCAGATTGGTTAATTCAGCTGCAGTTGCGCTCTCTGTAAATGCAGCTGCAGCACTTTCAGAAGAGCAGAGAATAAATGCTTACGCCAGGGTTTTTTGGTAAAGGGGGGGGGGGGGGTGAGGGGTGCCTCTGTCCACAGTGCACTGCAGCCAGAAAGGGGATTTTAGGAGAGGGTGGGGGGGAAGCAGATCTATACAAGTGAATAACAGATTAAGACTTTGAGCGAGGTCAATCTTAAACCCAATAGGTTAGTGATCCTGCACCTCTAAAGAGTGATTCTTTTAATTGCGCTTTTCATCTTGGCTTAGTTGCATCTGTTGGTGCAGATAAGCTCTCCGTTTCCCTGCGTCTCTTCACCTGGCTGCAGCCTCTGCAGTAAACATTTCTTTAAACATTTTTCAAAAACAGCTGAGAGTGCAAAAAAAGAAATACTGCATAAAAAAAAAAACCCACAACTTCCTCCTAATCAAGGCACGTGAAATTATTCGAGGAAAAAACAACTACAGTTCAGTACTGTATACTGCCCTAGGACATTTCCGTAAGAAATGAGGTTCTGTGGGGGATAAAAAACGGATGACCGTAGAGGACGTCTAGTGTCCACATTTATTCATTAAGGAAGCTCCCTGATACTAAGTCTATATCCCTATGCTAAGTCTATATCCCTATGCTAAGTCTATATACATTCCCTGCCTGGGGAGGTATATAGAATGTGTGATTGATTCTCATTCTGAAATCTTTCTGTTGCACCTCAACCTCTACTTCCCACCAGGAGAGGCTGGTGCAGGCTGGTGGTTCCTTGCATATACTGTGACTTGGGTGACGTGAGAAGACAATCTCTGCGAAATCATGTCAGTGGACTGTCCACTTCTTCTTAGGACATTCTACACCTGACATTGAAGTTGTCCCTTGTAAAAGAATAGAGGATAGACAGAGAGTGGTGTTCAGAAGCAGGGGAGGCTGGTGGAGGTAGAGATCGGAGGACGGGCTCATTGTAATGCATGGAATGGAGTAAGTAATGGTATGAATGTGTGTGTGTGTTTGATACCATTCCTCATTCCATTCCGTGCGTTGCAATGAGCCCGTCCTCTGATTTCTACCTGCAGCAGCCTCTCCTGGTGGGGAGTAGAGGTTGAGGTGCAACAGAAAGATTTCAGAATGAGAATAGTAGAAAGAGAAAAAAAACAAATGTTGGAGGAGAGAGATGAATGGAAGGACTATGAAGAAGAGATGGCTGGTGAAAGAGGTTGATCTCTTCTCCTGACATTCTGTGGTGTATTCAGGGATGGTGCATAGTTCTCTCTCTGTCTCAGTTGTGATTTCTGCAGCCTTAGCACTAAAATCTGATTCAAGCTTTCTGTGAACAAGTGTGCTGCTTGCCAACACAAATGACAGTAAGTGTGGGCCCCAGGCCAAAGTACTCCCCTGACTATCAAGAGACAAAAAAACGATAAAAAAAAAAAGAGAGAAATGAATACAAACAAAAATCTCGACTACTATTGAGTTGCACAGTAATACGCAGCTATACCAATGCTCGTAAAACAACACACGCTTACACATCACAACTGATCTTACATCCCCTCCGAAACATAACCCAAAGCATCAAATGACCAAGAATTCTATCAAGCGAGGATTTCCGTTATTAGTGTAAATTCCCAGACATCAGCAGCAGTCTTGTTTCCCTGCCCTTTGTGAGGTTTTAGTGGGATGCAACAGAAAGTGCTCCTCAGCTCAGCATCCTGCGGCCTCATCATTCACTGTAAGGCGGACCGTTACTTCCATCAGCTGCATCTGGGTTTGAGCAAGTCAGCAAGTTTCCCTCTTGTGCACACAGGCCTGTGCCGAAGGAAATATATATACGGTAGAAAAAGCCAGGGGCCCCTCTGCTGTGCTCTGTGTCTTCAGTGAGACAGTGGCCTCTCTGGGTGTCTTTAACCTGGAGCTGACTGGCAGCTCGTAAAGACGCAAAACAAGGTTGCGGTAAGTCACTCCCTTCAGACAGGACGTAGCGATACCACAAGAGCGTTGGGCTATTTTGACAAAGGCTATAGCCTGTTTGGTTGGCTTTGAATCAAGGAACGCCATTAACCTGTCAATTACAGCGTAACAGCGTCTTCCTCCGTCATATTAGTGTCGTAGTTACTGGATGGGAATTGAACGGTGATTTCCTAATTATTTGTGAAAGCGGGGCTTTGACTCAATTAATCACGGCAATTAGTTTATAACTTTGACAATAACATTAACAAGTATTGCTATTTTCACTCTACTCAGCAAATTTATAGTTTGCCTCTAACAAAATCACCTGATCCATTTGACATCCCTGAGACGTCCTGTGAGAGACATTTTGGATTACAGAGGATGTGAACACCAGTAAGTTTTTAATATCAATAACTTTTTTTGTCTCAAATTTAAATAAGCTAAAAAGGTGCATGGGGGAGTTCATTCTGCCCTCAAACTGGACCCAGATCGGACCTCAAACCCAGACCCCAACTCATGCAAAGGGACAGGTCATATCTATCACCAGTACCTTACTTCACAAGATCCAGACCAGGGGAGGCTGGTGGAGGTAGAAACCTGTGTTCGATACCATTCCTCATTCCATTCCATGCATTACAATGAGCCCGTCCTCCGATTTCTGCCTCCACCAGCCTCCACTGATTCATACCACACCAAGACTGTATGATCCAGATCTAAACTAAACTTTACATGGAAGTACAAGACCATGTAAGCCTTTATTTAAAAATGAGGCAAATGTTTATGATAACAGACCCAAGTATAGGTCTCCAGCTCTCATTTTGTTTGTGGAGTTTCACAGCTCATAGATCTTTTTCAGATGGCAGTCCCCAAAAATGTTGAGACTTAAACTCACATGATTTGTGGAACCCTTACATAGGGTTAGGGGGACTTGCTATAGAATTAGAATGAGTAGAGCGGACTTTTAATTTGAAAGGAAATGTTCAATGATATAGTAGGTGTACGGACCAATGGGTGCATAATTTGGACTGTGCGATCTTTCGGGATTTGGTCCCTCTAAGTGGCCTACTGTACACATTCAGCAATGACAAAATCGGCCATGATAAACATTTGCTCCACCCATTCTGTTTCCATAGTATCTCCCACATCGACTTTGGCCATCGCCTGCACAAAAACGTACATTGCATGCGGCGTCTCCACTTACGTTGGAGTCGAGGAGATCAATGCTGTCCAGGCTCTTGCTCCTGTGGATGCGGCCCTTGATGCGGCGGAGTGATGGCTTGCCCTGAATGGTGCTCACAGAGGAGGCTGCTGTGATGGAGCCAGCGGTTGGGCTGGGGTGTATCCTGAGGTCAGCGCGCAGGGAGGGGAGGAGAGAACACAAAAACATCACATCAGGATTCATCACACACCCGCTACAGGGGGGGGGGGAATCACAGCGCAACGCCAATGATGGAAAATAACAAACAGATAAGGGCCTACAGTGTATGCAGAAAGAACATGGTGGTCGGGCTTCCTCACTTACTCAAAAAAAAGGCCACAGTTCCCCATTGGATTAAGTGGCATTTAAACAACACGGCGTAATTGGATTTAATGCCACCCGGGCCCTGTAGGAGGAACAGTGACAACTCAGGATGTGCGGCGGTTCTCTGAGACACTGAGGTCCGCGCTGCGCTGTTGTGAGACTCCCCGGGGCCTCTCTCTCACAGCTGGGTCATTGCGAGACGCAGGAACGAGGCGCCCTGGGCTGACCTGTCACCCGTACAGTCGGGCAATGTTTTGTTTTTCCACTGGTGACGTCACTCACTTCAGCAGCGATGCTGCTGTGGTTCAGCTGACCCATCAAAGGTCTAATTTGTTGACTTGTATCGACACATCCATTGATTTACAGTCATACTGTACCTGTCAAGGGCAGATCTGTTGCTGTTACTGTGAATGCTTGATGAGATAAGCCCCTCTGCCCTTGAGAGATCAATGGCATCTGAACCTACAGTGCTGTCACTCAACAAACGTGAACAAACCCAGAATTCTACACTTGATAGGTTGTCCTATTGCTTTTTGTGGGATGTTTTTTTTATTTGATTTTTTTGCAATTTTACATATCAAGGGGACCATTATAAATTGGCAACCACTGCATAATGTGAGCAAATGTTAGATTTATTTATGATTTGATTTGATTTAGTGTTTACCCTAACCCTAACTTATCGTTGGAACATGGACCTTTTTCCAAGGAATACAGCTCTGTCAATTCCGGTTGTAACTCCTGACAGACGACTTGCATTATTGTCATGCCATGTATGACATTTTATATTCTGTGGTTTGTTACTGTTATGGGTAGCCTACAGTATAACTGAAAATGCCACTGTACTTTAACAGTTTAGCCCTGGATGCTAATTGTTTCTGTTCTATTCTATTCTGGGTGGGAGGCCTGTAGGCACAGCTAGATCTCTCTCTCTCTCTCTCTCTCTCTCTCTCTCTCTCTCTCTCTCTCTTTGTGCCATGAGAGACAAAGCTTAACGAGGATTCACCCCAAACGATATTCAATACGGACAATCCTCCCGTCTAAAGAGGGAGTCACAGAGAGGGGGGAGCCCCATTACCATATTAAGTGGTCGACTCTATGAGGCTCCAGAGGTTCGTCATTTTGTGTGATGAGAAAAAGAGAGGAAGAAAAGATGAGAGGAAAGACATGGGCATGGTAGGGGAAGCATGAATAGAATAGAATAGAATAGAATAGAATAGAATAGAATAGAACAGAATAGAATAGAATAGAATAGAACAGAAATGGCACAATACGCATCCAGGCCTTAACTGTATCAAATGAGAACACTCCCTTTCTGTGAGTGAATATTCTTCTCCCCTGCTACCCCCCTGTACAAGTTCTCTCCTGCTAATAAAATATATTTAATAATAATAATAATAATAATTAATTAGCCTACTGGCATTACGACTGCCAATGGCCCCTGGTGTGAGCATTGATTACTTTGTCTTATGATGACTGTTGGACAGATGATTCACTTACTTAAACAAATGTATTGTTGTACGTCGCTTTGGATAAAGGCGTCTGCTAAATGCCATAAATGTAAATGTGAGTGAATATGCAAAACCAAAAAACCAAGTAACGCCAACAGGGTTAGAGACACTCTGAGCCCCAGCGGAGGAGCGTAGGCATCATGACGGCAAAGTACAGTAAATAAACGGTGACATCAGATACTTCTCAGCTGAGGAGCGTAGGCATCATGACGGCAAAGTACAGTAAATAAACGGTGACATCAGATACTTTTCGTTAACAGAAGTGGCGACCACGACTGACGAGAACAAGAGTTAGGATGCGTCACAGAGCCGTCGCAGTCTTGCAACAGTCAGAGGCCATCTCGTAGATGTTGATTCTTGAGTGGATGTCGGCCAAAACACTTCAGCCGGGACGCCAGAATGTAACTTACTGCTGCTTATTGGAGCGACTGAGATATACAGGGCCGTGGCAAGCATGATTTTATATTGCTTTTTATGTAGTCTATTTAATGGAATATACAGGTATTATTCAGATATTATATTGGCACATTAGGCTTTACACTAATGCATAAAAAGGTGATTCCTGTCTGTTTTGCCCCCTCCCTCATTATGCGGGTAGTATGCGGGAGCAACATGGCGTACAGCATAGGCTGGTGGAGTAGAAATCGCAGGATGGGCTCATTGTAATGCATGGAATGAGGAATGGTATCAAACATAATTATGCATAAAGTGTGTGTGTGTGTGTGTGTGTGTGTGTCTCTGTGTGTGTGTGTGTGTGTGTGTGTGTGTGTGTGTGCGTGTGTGTGTGCGTGTGTGTGCGTGTGTTTGATACCACTCGTCATTCCGTTCCGTGCATTACAATGAACCCGTCCTCCGATTTCTCCCTCCACCAGCCTCCACTGGTGTACACACAGTACACTGGTGATTGACATCTTGGCATAGAGGTCCAAATGTGACCAGACTTAAGTAAAGTCAAGGAGGGGGGGGGGGGGGGGGCATTCACCTCTGTTCTGTTTATGGCTTGGGCTTTTGTAATAGGACATTGTGTTTCATGATGGAGTCTTTATGGAGAGGACAGGCTAATTAATGCAAAGCTAACCTCTATGCTGAAACTTGCTGCTTTCTCTAACCTCTATGCTACAGTGCTTCTCTTTAAGTAGGGTACTCCAGCTCCCTCTTTATTCACAACAGCACAGTAAACACTCACTCACAGCGTTTGACAGTGTTTCTCCTGCCTATTGCTGACGCTGGGCAGAAACTTGTATCTGAAACACAGACGCAATGTCTTTTTAAAAAAATATATATATATGTTTTTTAGGCCATTTCTGCTTTATTGGGATAGAGACAGTAGAGGTTGACAGGAAGGATGGGTGAGAGAGAGGAGGGATGACATGCAAGATAGGTCGAGGGTCGGAATCGAACCGGGAACCGTGCGGTTATGTGGCATGCGCATTAGTGTGCTACGCCACTAAGCGCCCCACAGACGCAATGAGCCTGTGGAGCAACAGAAACAACTCTCTTATTGGACATTGGAATGCTGGTGGTCTCACTAAGTCAGACTCTGAGATTCCGAGTTCCGAGATTAGAACGTTGGTGCCTTCAGTACAGTAGATGGAGGTTAGTCCACCTCAAGAGAATGAGGAAGTAGATAAATGCCAAGTCCTATGACGGTCAGTTCAGTGCAGAAGATGGTAATGTAGGTCAGGGAAGAGGTCAAGCTGACGCCTAATGCTATTACAAAGAAAGAGACATGCATAAATCAATCCCATTGTCCCACTGTGTGTGCCTTGCACGGACATCAGGTATGATTAGTCAGAGCGATAACCGCTACCGCTTAATCAGCAAGTCAATATGCAATGTTACGCTCCATCCCTCCCAACTTGGACAATGCTAATTTAAAATTTTACAATCAGCGGAATCTTGTCCACTCTGTTCTTCTCTCTCTCACACACACACACGAGCGCACACGCACACACGCACACACACGCACACACACACACACACACAGACGAAAGTGCCCAACCAACACCATTGGTAAGTGTCCCAGTACAGCCCAGCTAGCGCAGGGTTCTGTTTGTGCAGCTATGCAGCTGCTGAGACTGGCTACTCCGTGCACAATGACCTAACATTCACCTTAAATTAACACAAGGATTCACTGAGGTCCTCAATGGACTGCTGTTACTGTACGCCTAGGACTGTCTCCGTGTATACCAGTGGAGGCTGGTGGAGGTAGAAATCGGAGGACGGGCTCTTTGTAATGCACGGAATTACACACGTGTTTGATACCATTCCTCATTCCATTCCCTGCATTACAATGAGCCCGTCCTCCGATTTCTACCTCCACCAGCCTCCCCTGGTGTATATTGTATCTGTCTATTTTGGGTTTTGGAGGTGGAGGTTGGATGATGAAAGGAAAAAGGAAACATTAAAGAGAACAGCTAAACATGTGGAGTTAACACTTGGGGCTGAGAACACAGTGTAAAGTTCATTAAACCAGGTTAATGCTAATCTTTGGCTGTGTGTAGAGGGGAATGGGTTTTTAACACTGCAGGGTAGAGGAACATCTGCTAGCTAGCTCTTATCTTGATTTAGAGAGCTGCTACCGTTCCAAGGTTCATACCCTCTTCATCACGGGTAAGTGTGGCTGGGTCCTTTTTAATTTGGGGGAGATATAATGTTCTTCACACGTTCTCTACTTAAATCTTTACCTATGGTGCTGGTGGATGATCTGACTGTTCAGGTAGAGTGGGCAGTAATCTGACCGCTGGCTTTACTCAGCTGAGCAGGATGTGGCTCACTATGCACCCGTGACTCTGGCCAACGGAACAGGGACAGAGTGGAGGCTGGTGGAGGTGGAAATCAGAGGACAGGCTGTAGGGCGGGCTGCAATGCATGGAATGAGGAATGGTATCAAACGCGCTTGTAGTTTGTTTGACATCATTCCTCATTCCGTTGCCTGCATTACAATGAGCCCGCCCTCCGATTTCTACCTCCACCAGCCTCCCATGAAAATGTTAAATTATAAACCAGTGATTATCTAAGGAGCACAACAGAACATCAGCTCATGCCTCAAAGGCAACGTATAAATGTCATGAAAGCCTCCTCCCTCAGAAGAATGTAATGAAGCAGATGTTTCAATTTGAATGTAATGTTGTAATGGTATGTTCCTTGAATATGCTTTATAAAGACAACAAATCATTCGTTCAAGTGTATAAATGAGCTGTGTGTATTGATCTTAAAGAACAAAGGTGAATGTGAAATGGACAGTTAATCACAATATCGATGATTACAAGTTTAATTAATAGCAGGTCTATGTGAAATCAGTTATGAAGTCATGTTTAATCTGACCTATATTTTGCACAAAAAGCATTTATTCAAAAACAACTTGATTTGTGTAGTAGTAGTAGTGTAATGGTGTTGCTTACAGTATTTACTGAATATTTACTGTTTTTATGGTTTAAGCTATAGAAATGACTTGGCAAATACATGGAAAATGGTCTTTACATGATAATAACCTATGGAATACTTAGGTAGTGTCTCTTGGTTGCACCATTTGGTACCAGGTAATTCCTTAAGGTTATTACCACAGAGTTGTTGCTGCCCCGTAATTATTGCCACAGTTTACTCGTAAATAAACAGAACTGTACATAAAAATATTGCTGTTTGAGTCAGATTTTTGATCCACAGTGGTCTCCACCCTCTCCTCAGGGGTCTCCCACCAGTTCTCTGCTGGCCAGGGGTGGGCTGAGTCAGCCCTGCTGCCGTAGCTGGTGTTCCCACCTCACCCACGTTTATCCCAGCGATGATGAAAACTGATGAGCCGTGCGGTTCTGTGTGATCATGTGTGGCTCAGTTAGAGGTAGGGCATGGCGTTAACAATGCTAAGGCTGTGGGTTTGATTCCCGCTGGGGCCAAATATACAACAAGAATGTAATTTACTCGCTGTACTGTCTTAAGTCTTTTCAGATAAAAGCTTCTGCTAAATGGCATGTACTGTATGTTAGGAGATGAAGAGACGCCCTGAAGTTGCCGTTCTGCAATAAGCCAGATGACCCCAAAATAATGATGAAAAAAAAAGAAAAAGCAAAGGAATGATTAAGCCCAGTGATATCCAAATGTCGAGTCAGGACCCGTTGGTGGGTGGCAGCCAAATCCGACTACTGTAGGTCGTGCCTCAGACTTGGTTGTGGCAGCAAACATTGTTTTATTCATATTCAGGGTCACAGGGAAATGTAATTTAGCAAGGTCACGGGCAGAAATAAAGTCGGGGAACAGCTGGGACGGCCTACCGAAACAGAATACACACAGTGTATCAGGAAAAACAAGAGGCATTCTAGGGAAATATGGAGATTTGAGCGTCAAAACAAAATACTGCATCCCAAAGTGGTTTTCTATTTCAGTGAAAGCCCTGCTCCTCTCCTAGGGGGATAATTAGGCTAATAAGGGGATGACTAAGGAATATGATTAGCGTAACAGGCCAACAGATAAAGAGCTGCATATGATCAGTGGAACATCTGACCCCTTGCTGGGGCTATAGACGGCAGTATGGTGGTGTTTGGTGACATCATTCCTCTCAGGTTATGAAGGAAGGGGGGTCATGCTCCATGAAATGAGTGAAAGTACCAGGATGTGGATGAGACAGATGGCACAATACAGTGACAGACATGAGCAGGAAAGAAGTGTCACAAAATGTGACACTGAAAATGTGACACACAGGTTTACTGTATATACTGTACACCCTATACACCGTTCATATCTTTAAAATAAATGTGTGTTTTTTAAAATAACCTTAGGATATTACTGAGGGCAAGTCTAAATACCCTTTGTTGATGGTTATCCCTGATATTCAACCAAATGTAAGCATCTCACCACTATGAGGCTGTTTTTTGTATTGCTCTGTTCTTTGAAATTGAAATAGTTACGAGGTTCAGACTGAGAAAGCAGTACGTGGATGATATGAGTAAAGCCTAACCCCCGATGGAGCCATGCCAATGTCACAGCATTATCGGGAAAAATGATCTCACACTGTGCGCCAGTGTGTTTGTCAGACACACAAGGAATGTGTTGAAGAGGCTATGGGCTGATAATTAATAGTCTTGTTTTCTATTCAACAAGATTGTAATCCTGTTGTAATTAGCGAGACAATCCCCTACCAGCGCCTCGGTGGCAATTACTGCAGGAATGAATAAGGAAGAAAGACACTGAGGTGAGACTTGGGGAGATTCACTGGATGTGGTCACACAGAGTCGTGTAGGCAAAGAGACAAATGATAAACATTGAATAGATGGAAAGACAGACACACACGGTAAAAGAAGTATGAATAATGTTTAATGGATATGTTTTGGAGGCAAGGTTGTACAGGGCCTGCTGCACTTCAAAGTTAAATGGAAAATAAATGAAAACAGTAGGAGACAATACATTTTTCATGCTTTGATTTTTATTAATTAGATTACAGAGGGGTTATGATGTTTCATGGTTGTGTATGCATTTAGTTACGATAATGAACGTGTAATGAGTGCCCACTGTAGGCCTTAGTGAATCTATAAGCATAGATGAAACCACAGAGAGAAAATAGACATATAAAGGACAATGGACATATAAAGTATAAAGTGTTGACATCATCATACGCATTCAACAAACGCTCCGACTTTGAAAGATTTCATAACTATAAAAACGCAGTAACGCACCGGCTCTTTATACCACCAACCACCCCCTAACGCACGCACGCACGCACGCACACACACGCACACACACACACACACACACACGCACACACACACATACACACACACACACAGACACACACACGCAAACACGCAAACTCACGGCATGCGGAGTTATCTACAGTGTCGACTACAGTAGGTGATGATTGAAACATGGTGCATGCTGGCTGCGGTGCGCGACAGTGGCTAAAATGTTATGTCACAGAGAAAATGCTCATTTTGCAGATTGAGCGACCGTACCGTGGCTCCGTGACCCTTTCATTAATAAAGAACGTGGGAGGCGACAGCTTGGCTCGTGGCCCCCTTCCTTTCAACCTGCATCATATAATCATCCGCACTAAGATTCATACTCACCACATACGTTTCCTAGGAGGAAGACAGTGTTCTTTGTTGGAGGCGGTCACCCCCAAAGCCAGCTGCATAACAGTAATGTATTTCTGGTAATTCACCATGGTATTGTCCACCGCTACTAGGAATCCAACCCAAAGAAAAGCATAGGTAATCATATATATTTTTTATTCCCTGGCATCCGCCTCCACTGCGTCTTCCTTGTTCAGCATCACAACGCCATTTCCAGCGCTGAAGGACTGACAGGGAAAACACTCCCCAAGGAGCTGAGCGAAAGGTGCCATACCGCTGCGACTCATGTCTGCAATGACACTCTAATCGTATTAGCACTCAGAATAGATCGCCCAATCCATTTGATTTTAGTCAGGATTTAAACATTATTTCCTTCCTCCTCGCGGCACTTTGCTGGGAACACTCTCTGAAACGCTGCAGCGTCCAAGCGTCCGTGCGTGAGGTAGGGGAGAGAGTGTGTATGTGTAGTCAGAGGCAAAGAGAGGAGAGTGGGAGGGAGGGGGGACTTCAGAGGGACTAATGAATATATTTGAGATGTTATCTTACGCATCAAATAGGGGAGCTTGGAACTTTCATTAAAAAAATATCAGACCTTATTAGATATGCGGTTATCTAAGGTCTTCATGAAAAGTTTATGAAAGCGCAGGGATTTGTACAACAGCCTAATCATGTATTTATTTACCTACTTACTGTACTTAAGTCTATTACTTAATTTCATTAGCCCCTATCAATAATTTCATTTCAAACTGGATGGAAACCTCATAGGATATGCAAAACGTGGCATATGGCTTGCCAGCCACAGATTAGAAAAGTACTTTTGAGTGCAGTACCATGATTCACTATTGAAATTGTATGATTCCATTTCCACCTCAGACAGGGAGATAGAGATACACCATCTCTCTGAGTGGATTAAACCTTT